>NC_043012.1:10147142-10157142 GCF_006345805.1 Octopus sinensis
AGAGGCCAGGTCCAACATGCTCGGAGACAAATGAAGGATGCTTGGTGGTCTTTCGAGGCTACTGCGCTCCAAGAAGCGGCAGACATAAAGGATTCTAAAGCCTTTTACGATGACCCCAAGAAAGCGTATGTTCCTCAAGTGCACGATGTTACTCATATTTTTTCATCGAATAGAGAGACACCCCTGACTGACAAATCTCAGATCTTGAAACGATGGAAGGATCATTTTGAAGCCTTGTTGAACTCTACCTCAGTCACTAACGACGATATCATAATGTCTGTTCCGCAGCACACTCTAATACCAGAACTGTCTCGGGAGCCAAACTTTCTCGAAGTGGTAGACTCTATTAAACAGACCTCTTCTGGTAAAGCACCTGGCAGGGATGCTATCCCTCATGAAATTTAAAAACTTGGACATAAGCTCTTTTAAGAAACTGCATGATCTCTTCATAAACATCTGGAAGGTACCACAAGACTTCAAGGATGATTCAGTCCAACATCTGTATAAGAACAAAGGCAACAGAAATATATGTGATGATCATCGTGAAACATTGTTTCTGCCTATTGCCGGTAAGATTCTTGCTCAACTCAATTTTGACAAGATCATAAAGCACGTTGGTAATGATATATACCCAGATGTACAGTGTGGATTTCGCTCTGGTCGTGGCACTATCGTCATGATCTTTTCCCTCCTACAGGTTATGGAGAAAGTAAGTGAGAAAAATCACGAGTTATTCATGGTGTTCGTTGACTTTACTAAGACCTTCGACACTGTTAACCAGCAAGCACTATGGAAATATTTGAAAAAGCTTGGTATACTTGACAAAATGTTGAATGTTATCATCTCCTTTCATGAGGGAATGAAGGCTGCTGTAGTGTCCGGCTTCCTTTGACATTATAAACGACATATAGCAAAGTTGTGTTATGGCCCCTGTTCTGGTTGCATTCTTCTTTCCAGTGATGCTGACGTAGGCTTTTAGTGACATGCAAAGTGGTGTCAAATTCCAGTTCCGATTAAGTGGTGGACTATTCAATCATCAGCGTTTCAAATCCAGAACACTGCTACACACCAGTATCATTCGTGGTCTGCTTTTTACAGACGATGCTGCACTAGTAGCGACCTATATAAAGGAAGCTCAGAAACTTCTAGACCAGTTTTCTGCTGCCTGTAAAGCCTTTGGCTTGGCCATCAGCATAAAGAAGACGGAAGTAATCCACCACCCTTGCCCTAATCCTAAACGAATTCGAGGTGTAAAGCGGAGGTCATCGCTTCACAAGTTTTCTGATACTCCTATACAGGTTGATGGGAAAAGCCTAAATTATGTGAAGTCATTTACATATCTTGGTTGTAAAGTGAATTCGTGCCCTTCCCTCGATGATAAAATCGTCAACCGTCTTGCATTCGCAAGCAACGCATTTAGCAAACTCCGTCATCGCCTACGGAATGGAAGTGGCATCAAACTTGACACCAAAGTGTAGGGTTATATACCAGCTATACTTTCCAATCTCTTGTATGGCTGAGAATCGTGGATACCTTATATACGATACATTAGCCTCTAGAAATCTTCCACAGAGACTGTCTGAGGACAATCTGCGGTTATGCAGTAACAAAGTTTCTAATATTAACTTGTTCAGCAACTGTAAGATTGGTGGAGCTGAGAGCTTCCTTTTACAATCAAAATTGCGTTGAACTGGCCATGTCGTAAGAATAACTGAAGAAAGAATACCCAAGGTCCTCATGCAAAGCCAATTTGAGAGTGAACACAGGAAAGTCGTTGACCATGGCTCAGATATAAGGATAAGATGAAGAGTAACCTCTTAGTGATGAAGACAGCTCACAACACCTTTTAGCGAACAGTTTTGGTACGAACAAAATGGAGATCGATGTTTCAAAACGGTATTAAAACTTTGTTGCAACCAATATTAACAGGTTTCGGGATGCAAAACAAAAGAGAAGTGCGGCTTCAAGCATACCGCCTACACTGACCTGTAATTCTCAAACTTGCAACATTTGTGGTCTTCTTTGCAAATCTTTGTGGGGATGTAAATGTCACATTCGACGGAGAAAGGAAAAAGAACTTTGTCGGAACCAGATACGTTGAAACACACGAGAAAGACCATTATATATATATATATATTATATATATATATATATATATTATATATATATATATATATATTATATATTATATATATATATATGAATGTGTGTGTGTATATATATATATATATATATATATATATAAATATATTATACATGTATATGTATATATGTATATATATATATATGCATATACATATATATATATATGTATATATATGTATACATATGTATATATTTATGTATATATATATATATATATATATGCATGGCTCAGTGGTTAGAGCGTCGAGCTTACGATCGTGAGGTGGTGAGCTCGAATCCCGGACCGGGCTGCGTGTTGTGTTCTTGAGCAAGGCACTTTATTTCACGTTGCTCCAGTTCACTCAGCTGTAGAAATGAGTTGCGACGTCACAGGTGCCAAGCTGTATCGACCTTTGTCTTTCCCTTGGATAACACTGGTGGCGTTGAGAGGGGAGGCTGGTATGCATGGGCGACTGCTGGTCTTCCATAAACAACCTTGCCCGGACATGTATCTAGGAAGGTAACTTTCTAGGTGCAATCCCATGGTCATTCATGACCGAAGGGGGTCTTTACCCTTATATATATATAATATATATACATATATATATATATATATATACATATATATACATGTACCTATGCATACATATGGGTATATAGATGCATAAACAAACACGCACACACACGCACGCTCACACACACTCACTCGCAGATATATATAGAGAGAGATATGCTCACAAGCACAGTCGATCGTAAATATTATTAACGATATTTATCTGAAAAACACTGCTAAGAAATTGTAAAAAAAAAAATAACGAAGATCATTGCAGATTATTGTGATTTAAAAATTCCACAGTCTACATTAGCAAAACTCAATTATGATTACCTTCAGGAGTATCCCCCATTAGATAGTAAGAGGTTCCTCGAAATATTATATTCTCAAAAACGTGAACATCTGAAAATATAATAAAAGAAAGAAAATATAAAATCTGAAATAGTTGGTAAAGTTTGAATAACAATTATTGAGTAAGGCAAAACAGTAAATGAGAGAAGATAAGCCTAAATTATGAGGCGGCTACTTTAAATTCAGACGTAGGAACTTAATATTCCTAGTATCAAAATTATCGTTCGTATCATCAACAACATTATATATAAAGCTGACAGCATAAATCATGTCTTCAGGGATGAAGCTGTCATCAATATTTGGATGAAAATCTTTCTTACGATATTTATTATCAGTTTTCCGAAGAGCATCATAACCAAACTTGTCACAATAATTGACATTCTGCGCCATCTTCACTAGTGTACAATTCCAGAGCGAAATTCAGAGAACAACACTCATATTATTGAGGAAATGCCTATAAATATACCATAGAACATACACACACGTCTTAAAATAATGTATATAAGATTACAATACCAGAAATATATATTTATATATATATAGATAGATAGATATATACATATATATATACATTATCTTTATATATATAAAACTGACAATGTTTGTCTGTCTGTCTGTGTGTTCCCTAAAACTTGAGAACTACACAACCAATTTCATTCAAATTTTACACATGCCTTACTTCGGGTCCGGGGAGTGTCATCGGCCAATAAAAGTTTGAACTTTTTGCCTAGGGCGAGCCCACAGCAATATCATATCTTCTCCATTACGATTCCCTAGAATTTGAGAACTACACAACCAATTCCATTCAAATTTTACACATGCCTTACTTAGGGTCCATGTAGTTTCATGGGCAAAAAAATGTTCAACTTCTTGCCTAGAGCGAGCCCATAGCAATATCATATCTTCTTCACTATTTCAGTATTACGTGTTAAAAGTGAAACAAAAACGTTTCTCTATTTTATGTCAGATACTTTCACTTTAACAATAAAAATAATAATAACAATTGAGTTATATGTAGTAAGTAATAATTAAAATCAAACTAAAGTAACATGACAAAAGTAAAAATAGCAATTGGTATAAAATTGCATCAATGATTTGAACTTGAATAAGTGGTTTCACATGAATGGGAATAAATTAAAAATAAAATTAGCGTGCAGAAATGGAATAGTCCAGATGGATAATAAAAAATTAAATTAAAGAAAAAAGAAGATTTGAACACATGGAGGAAAGCACTTTCGAAAAGTGTCTTGGTGCGACTATGAAAGGTATCTAATCAGAGGTGGTAAATTCGCCACAATAGAAGTAAGGTTCGAGTCAACGGAGCGTGCAAGGGAGTACTCGAACTTGCAAAGTGGAAATATTTTATTTTTACCTTTATATCTAATTTAAATACCCCCCCCCAGAAGTAGAGGTAGGCTGGATTGTAGCCACACTTCTATACAAGAGGGAGGACAAGATACAATTGATTGAAATTACAAGAGACGGGCTAACAATTCCAGTCTGTTATATATTTTGAGTATTGTTATCACTAGCGATATCAAGATATAACTTTGTATTTTGTATGTTATGTGTAGATGTGTATATATATATAGGTGTACATGTAATATGTACACATATATATACGCATATATACATGCACTAGCACTATGACCCGGCAACGACGGGTCTTTAATGCTAGTATATATATATGTATGTTTGTATCTATGTATATATACGAATACATATGTATATGCATATATATATATGTAGGTATATATGTGTGTGCGTTTGTGTGTGTATGTGTGCGGGTGTACGCGAATATATTAGTTGGTGACTTGTATTTTCATATGCTTTGATAAAATGAAGAGAAAAGAAATCATTCAATACGAAATTATTAGAGGAGCAGGTGCAAATATCTACATAATATGTATTCGACAATATATATATTGGGCTTCATGACATGTAAGCACGGGAAATTGTAGATTGTGTATGTTAATCTTAAACTCATATATCTGGGAATCAAACGGGCTCAAAAGGATAGGTATGAGTTTCTACCCCGTACATAAGTTCCTTAGTTAATTTGTTAATATGCCTACATTTATGAGGATCTGAGGGCTCATATCGGAATAATCAATTGAAATCTCAATTTTATTTAAAACAGAATAAAATGTCCTCCTTATTCCATAGAAAAAAAAATGTCCGTTACTGTTGAGGTAGTGTCGGTTTGGTTCGTGTAAAATTTAATCATTTTCGTATCTCTCAATTAAAGTATATGTTCTGTTCTGAGGGATGTTGGTTATCCTCTTTTTTTCCTTCTGTAATATGCTGTGTAGTTGTATTGTGGAATTTTTGAACGTTCACTTTTCTTGTCTATGCGTTTATCTTGTTTTCTGTAGTGACTGCACAACTAATCTTACTTAGCATGCGCAATCAACAATTGACAGCACCTTGTTAATGTAAAATAGGCACCAATAAAAACCACTATAAAATCCATCCCGGGAAATCTTCAATAGAATCGCATCCATTTGTTGAACGTTCCAATTTATATAAATCGTAAAATCATGAGAAGCTACTAATATTTATGTAATATATTTGAGGCAGTTTAAAATTACATTCCTTATTGACTACTTATATTTTTCTCACGCAACTATGCACAAAATATATTTGGCACTTTTAGTAAACAAGCTTATTATTCGGGAAATAATGGATCTAGACTGTTTACTAAAACAGCTAGCGGATATTGCATGCCTCGATTCCTAGAAAATAAATATTTGAAGCGAACAAGGCAAAATTTATTTGCACGGTAATAAAAGGTGGGATATGTCAACAATCAACAATTTTAGTTGGAGAATATTTAATTGGCCGCCATACTTTTCACATGTTGCGTCTGAACTATTTGCAAAGTCAAATGAAGTAAATTTGAAAAAGTAGAAATCCTGTAAAAGTTATATATTTCTGATAAAATTAAAACTTTATATAAATCATACGACAAGTACACGAAATGTCAGCCAAATTTCAACCAAAGATGATATAACGAAGTTGAAAACTGCTCAAATTTCTATATTGTTTAGCCAACCTTAAAGCACATCTAGCAATGACAAATCACAGATAGTAATTTGATTCCAAGACAGATGTAGATTACTTCATTTAATCAGGAGTGATGAATTTGTGTCACACATATCAAACAATATTAATTTTATTAGCAACAGAGTCGTAAATATATTCACATTGTACTATAGCAACACTGAATCATCAGCTGCCGTACATTATGCAAAAACAGACAAATTATATTTAATTGATACTGGAACTTTAGTAATAAAGGAAATCGTTTTGTCGATAACCAATGTTGGCAAATAAAATGAGAGTTCGGAAAAAATATCACAACTTTAATAGAGGAACATAACATTGACAGATCAGTGATTCACGCTAAATATAATTTGTCACGTTATATCGCAACTACGAACTATAATCTACCTTTTTTGCTACAAGTTATTTTACTCCAATTATATTCAGCTACTCACACACATACACGTCTGTGTGTATGCATAAACAGAAATGTAAATATAAATATGTGTCTGCGTGTGTACGTATTCTCTTCTGTGTTTTGTTATTCAAATTCTTTATGGGAGGATGGAGCACGTTTCTAAGATCGAGAATTACCTTGCATATACTCTCACCTCGAAGACCACCACTTCACGCTGTTCCACTTCCACCCTCATTTGTAAATTACTTGGTGACGCTGCTGGTGTCCTACGTAAAATGTACCAGGGTTATTGCCACTTAATAAACATACAGTAAACTCTGTGATCTGTTTAGAGTAAGGAAAGGCGTCCACTCGTAGAATCCATGCCAAAACAGACAATGCTGTCCACGGCTTACCACCTTCTGTCAAACCGTCCAAGCCATGCTAGCAGACATTAAATGAAGATGATGGATATAACGCTGATGATAATGTGTGTGTATATGTATAGATGCATATATATACATATATACGTATGTGTATGTATGTGCGTGTGTGTGTGCGCGTGTGTGTGCGTGTGTGTGTGTGTATATAAACACGTAGGTACATATACATGGATGTAGGTATATTTATACACATAATATATATATATATATATATATATATATATATATATATATATATATATATACATATATATGCATGTAGGTACATTTATACACATATAATACATGTATATATATATATATATATATATATATATATATATATATATATATATATATATATATATATATATATATATATATCAAAGCACCTACAACATGTAGTTGCAGGCGTGGCTGTAAGAAATTTGCGTCCCAACCCCACATTTCCGAGTTCAGTCCCACTGCATGACACCTTAGTCGAATGTCTTTTGCTATGCAACTGGCCGACAGAAACTGAAAAAATTCCTTCGAATATGTGTTTATTTCCACCTAACTTAGCAGATCGGCAAAGGGGACCGCTAGTATAATTAATAGGCTTTAAAAATAAGTCCTGCCTGTGGTCAATTTGTTCGGCTAAACCTCTTCGAGGCAGTGGCCCAGCATGGCACCAGTCAAATGACTGAAACAAGAAATAAAAATTTATTGCAAGTAATTATTAAGAGAACAGGAATGAGAGAGAGTCCAGATATTCTTCCTGTATGAGAACTAAATAACAAGCTGATTTCTCCTACACATGATACAGTAACCCAAGAATATTTAAATGAACTAATACTACAATAATTTTCTGAAAAGTTAATTGTGGTGAAAATCACGAAATTAGATATAATTAATATATTCTAATTTAATTAATATGTAATGCAATGGGTTGTGAGTTTCATATTTAACACTACGGTGAGAATTGCATAGCCATTTCTTTTCTCCAACCCGGAATTTTAAGCAAGAACCAGCCATGTAGAAAATAATCATTCACATAAATTATTGTGCCATTTTAATTAATTAGAATTGGGTTTGCTTATAGCATTAATTCTGCTGACGGCCGATTTAATGTTCATTTTTGTGTAAAAGAATCACACAAGCTCATAGTTTTGAATTTTATGTTATTCTTCCATAATATAATCTTCGTCAGATTTGCCTTAGTGTTTACCAATGGTCATGGCACCAGATACAAAAGTGACACAGAAATAATTATGCATAGAATAAAATTTTCTCGATGAAAACGGAAACAGGGTCATAATACTGAAGAATTTGAGTTAAATGCAAAATCATTCGATAGCACTGACATATACACAATGGAAGAGTTATGTTAAACTACGTAAATGATGATTAAAAAAAAACAACTTATGATGTAGATTTGTAAAATTCCATGAATTATCTCACTTGTCACAAACTGTTTTTTATCTTTCAGTAGTTAGACTGTAGCCATGCTGGAGCACCACCTTCAAGGATATTGGACGAATGAATAGACCACAATGCTTAATTTGTAAGCCCGATTCTTTTTCTATCGGTCATTTTTGTCGAACCTCAAAGTTACGGGGACGTAAACACACCAATCCCGGTTGTTTTCCGGTGGTAAGGGAAAAGACACACGTGCAAAGACACAAAGACACACACACGCACACACATCAACACGCACACATACACGCATGCACACACGCAAGCACACACACAAACAAACATACACACAAACGACGTCCTTTTCCCAGTTTCCGTTTACCAAATCCACCCACAGCGCATCAGTTGCCCTGAGATTGAACTAAAAGACAATTTCCTAAGGTACCAAACAGTGGGACTGAATGCAGAACCATATGTTTTAGAAGCAAGCTTCTTACCGCAGAGCCACGCCTGCTCTTATCACTATAAATTTAACATTCATCTCTTAAATTACTAATTCAACCGTCAAGGTCTACAGTCATTTCCACTTTGTTGGAAATATATGTTCTTAGTATTTTAACTGTAACAATTTATTTGACGATTGTGAGTTTCCAAACATTAAACAAACCGAATGTTAAGTTTAAGTAGATAAATATACGAATAGCAAGCAGACTTTCTCTCAAAAACATATAAATAAATAAACAAGACAGAAACAATATTACTGTATTTCTGGTCTTTCATCTAACAAAGAAATCATCGATGGAACCGTTTCCAATCTTTAACGGAATCAAAGAACGCAATTAGTTTACTCCAACGACGTTAGAGTCAACAAATAAAGCAAGATGATGGAAGAACATATGATTTAAACCACCATTCTTTCTATGTCTGAGAATGGATGTTGCAAAATAGCTGTTAAATATTTTTGTCTTGCAATTATAATTGAAATATAGATACCAGCAAATACAATTTATCATACAAAGAAGATTAGCTTTCTCTATATATTCTTCATGAAAGAGAAGCATTCTAAAGTTTCTGAAACAGACAATAGATGATAAATTAGCAAAAGAAGGATATATCTTAAAAGAAGTGCAGCAATCGAAATATGAAATAAACTTCTTAATAGTTTTTCAAATTCTTAGGAGTTTTGGGGTGAAATTGATGAGGTGAAACCATCGATTCTCGTAGGAGTACTCTGCATTATTTAATCGACACTGAGGATACAAAAGCCAAAGTTGATCTCAGCGTAATTTGAACCCAGAACATTAAGAGACGTATAAATAGCAAACGTTATTTTGGCCGATACTCTAAAGTTTTGGCGCTCTTTGCAATGCAACTGGTTATCAGTTTATATATATATATATATATATACATATATCTGTGTGTACATATATGCCTGTATAGTATTATTCAGTTTATTTCTAGAACTCTTGCCAATAGAGAATGAACCGGTTTCTAACCTAGATCCAAGACTCCTTCATTGTGATTCCAACATCAACAAAAGGGTATCTTTGTATGCATGTATGTGCAGATTTGTATGTTTTATGTATGTATTCTTATGCATATAGTTGCATTTCGAGACATGCTCATATATATTTAAATGATAAACTTCTGGAAAATTTTACAGATTTTTTCAGTTCCAGTGATACGTTGGATCTATAGTCTTCGAATCCTACA
>NC_043012.1:10162142-10164877 GCF_006345805.1 Octopus sinensis
GCAAATAATTTACAGGCCGGATGAATGGTACGCTCTAGGTCATGTGCAGAGTGCATAATTTAATAGTAATCTTCTCGCGAAGTTTCGAGGAATGTGTAGATATATGTGTACGTATGTGTGTATCATATGAGTATTTATACATCTTTACCTGTATATAATTAAGGTGACTATTAAACAGGGTCGCTACACTGACGGTTAGATTGCTCTCCACCGAAATTTTAAATCTCACCTGGGTAAACTATACCTTTTATTTCGTCTGCCGTTACGTTCTGAGTTCAAATTCCGCCGAGGTCGACTTTGCCTTTCATCCTTTCGGGGTCGATTAAATAAGTAGCAGTTGCGCACTGGGGTCGATACAATCGATTTATCCGTTTGTCTGTCCTTGTTTGTCCTCTCTGTGTTTAACCCCTTGTGGGTAGTAAAGAAATAGTTATTTCGCCTGCCGCTACGTTCTGAGTTCAACTTCTGCCGAGGTCGAGTTTGCCTTTTATCCTTTCGGGGTCGATTAAATAAGTATCAGTTACCCACTGGGGTTTATGTTATTTATTAATCCCTTTGTCTATCCTTGTCTATCCTTTATTGCTCCAAGAAATAAAAAAATATCAAGTTTCACAGGGTCCCTCTGGTTGGAATTGTGTTTGATAATTGAATCATTAAATAAAATGTAGCATCAACACTCCAACCATTTTTGGTAGTAAAGTGTGTAACTTCAACACATCTCACCAGATTCCTCTGGCTGAATATCGGCTTGCTACCCACTCCTCTTAATTGACAGCGCAGACTATCCTCGGAAAGGAACATTTCAAATTACAGCGCTTCAAAAAGCGGTGGACGAAACAATTTAAAATTTGAATCTTATTATGCCTTAGTTGCCGTACACATTTAGTCGAATTCTGTCAATAATATTCTAGTACCCTTTCTTGCTTTGTAATTATGTTCGTAGTCTTCCAGAACGTTACTTCAGGATATTCTGAACAGTTCCACTTGCTTCAAACGTATCTCCAATTCGAGTTGAGATCAATGTAATCGAAGTTGACTCAAACGTCCTCCTAAACGCTTTTCGCACCTCGACTACATTTTCAAATTTTAAGTAGCATTTTAAGTTAAAATTCCCCGTTTCAAAACTTAACCCGGTCTCTTTCATGATTTCTGATGGATTAGATTTAAAAGGAAATCAAAACACTCAAACACACACACATACACACGCACACACAAGCACACTCACACACACACACACACACACACACACACACACACACATATTTGTTTAATCCTTTAGAAGGTATTGAACGATTAATACGTAGACGTTCTATCTTATTCCACAAATTTGCATGAAGTTTGGAATAATCTTGAATCACTTGTGTACTATAAAACTGACTGAAATTTCCAGTTACATCCGAGCACAAAGACAAATATACACATAGTCAGACACACATCACCACAGACACAACACACACACATACACAGTAGCGTGAACATGCATACAAATATATAAATATATAACGCTGTTTGTATCCCAAGTGTGCTTATTCATTTAAAAGTTAAATAGGGATTAAATATGTCCTTTGCTTGGCTGAATACTTGACAAATTTAATTAAACGACTTTGCATTTATTGTAATTTGGAATCAATATCTATTAATGTGCTAATTAATGCTGTTCTGCGTTTGCTCTAGCCATTCCTATTATGGGATTCGAAATAGCTGTCACCTCTTAAAAATCCTACGCTGCCGGACGCTGCCCTTAGTCCAGCATGTATAAAATGACTAATCCAATCAGATCCGAATGCAAATATTCTAAATGCAACGCTAAACTTTAACGTTCACATACATCAATCTTATTTTAAATCCAACAAATTAGCAATATACATCAACAGAACACCAGCATCTGATTACAGTCGTAGAGTAAATTAACAGAAAACGTTAACAGCTGTATATCCAACATCCTATGAAAACGAGAAATCTATAAAAATACAGCTTCCCGCGACAATAACGCTTTAGCTAGAATTAATTTAAACATCCATTTTAAATATATAGCTCTACCCTTACTACATAACTTGCAACAATTATCCACAAAGTTTGTTCAATCTTTATATTGAAAAGGCCAGACCTCCCCACCGAACAAAATTTACAACAAAATTCTGTTAAGACTAATTAATGCTGCATGTAGCATGTCAGGTAACAAATCTCAAATCACAATGAAAATCTTCTAACACGAAACACCTACTCACGTGAAAATCCAAACAGATGCATTTTCAATAGAAAATGCGATATAAAAGAAGCATTATAGGAAGAATAGGTACAGGCTGGAGGAGAGTAACAAGGGATATACTACACGCCCATTCATTAAGTCTACCGATTTGTGTAACGTCACATTCCATTGCAAATGTATTTGTTTTCTTAAAGAGCAGAATCGCCCCTACTCCTAAATGGATACAAAATAGTACAAGTTTGATTGAAGCTTTAAAATGCGTTACAGCATTAATAGATTTGGAAGTACAGACTTGTCGAGACAAAAGCAAAACCACGATTTAAGAAGATATTTTACTGAATTTTGAATATTATGACGACGTCTACTAGAGAAGCCATGTACAGTGTTCCTGTCAGAAAATAATATATTTTCTTACATGCAACTTGTAACAGAACGTTACCAAGGAAACCTTAGCTAAAACTAAACTAAACTCACAACTGTTCAATCGACTTAAGTGCACATTTTTGCATTGAGGTGAAGAGACATT
>NC_043012.1:10164977-10207477 GCF_006345805.1 Octopus sinensis
TAAAATGACTAATCCAATCAGATCCGAATGCAAATATTCTAAATGCACGCTAACCTTTAACGTTCACATACATCAATCTTATTTTAAATCCAACAAATTAGCAAATATACATCAACAGAACACCAGCATCTGATTACAGTCGTAGAGAGTAAATTACAGAACAAAACGTTAACACTGTATATCCAACATCCTATGAAAACGAGAAAATCTATCAAAAATACAGCTTCCCGCGACAATAACGCTTTAGCTAGAATTAATTTAAACATCCATTTTAAATATATAGCTCTACCCTTACTACATAACTTGCAACAATTATCCACAAAGTTTGTTCAATTTTATTGAAAAGGCCAAGACCTCCCCACCGACACAATTTACAACAAAATTCTGTTAAGACTAATTAATGCTGCATGTAGCTGTCAGGTAACAAATCTCAAATCACAATGAAAATCTTCTAACAACACGAAACACCTACTCACGTGAAAATCCAAACAGATGCATTTTCAATAGAAAATGCGATATAAAAGAAGCATTATAGGAAGAATAGGTACAGGCTGGAGGAGAGTAACAAGGGATATACTACACGCCCATTCATTAAGTCTACCGATTTGTGTAACGTCACATTCCATTGCAAATGTATTTGTTTTCTTAAAGAGCAGAATCGCCCCTACTCCTAAATGGATACAAAATAGTACAAGTTTGATTGAAGCTTTAAAATGCGTTACAGCATTAATAGATTTGGAAGTACAGACTTGTCGAGACAAAAGCAAAACCACGATTTAAGAAGATATTTACTGAATTTTGAATATTATGACGACGTCTACTAGAGAGCCATGTACAGTGTTCCTGTCAGAAAATATATATTTTCTTACATGCAACTTGTAACAGAACGTTACCAAGGAAACCTTAGCTAAACTAAACTAACTCACACTGTTCAATCGACTTAAGTGCACATTTTTGCATTGAGGTGAAGAGACATTTTTTTTTTAGTTGATCTTTAATAGCTTATATATGTTGCTGCCTGTTATCCAATGAAGTAGCGTGTTGCCAGAGACATCTGGTGTTAAAACATGATTTTCTTTATAGATTAGCAGAACTGTGTGATCGATCGAGAATATGCGAAATCCAAAGTAGCGACATGAAGCAGTAGTTAGATATAGCTATACGGTACACCATGTACTACTATATTTCTAGAGTATATATATATATATTATATTATATATATATATATATATATATATATATATATATATATATATATATATTATATTTATATATATATATATATATATATATATAATATATATATACATATATATATTATATATATACACATATATTTATATATATATATATATATATATATATATATATATATATAGTACATACTTATATATATACACTCACGCACATATATATGTATATATATATATATATATATAAACTCTTTTTCTCTCGTGTGTGTGTGTGTGTGATTGTATACATATTCTGTTATTCTTTTACTTTTTTTAGCCATTTCACTGCAGCCATCTTAGAGCACCACCTTGAGGAGTTTTAGTCAACGAACAAATCTGCCCCAGGACTTATATTTTGAGCCTACTACTCTTTTGCCGAACAGGTAAATTACGGAGACATAAGCATATCAACACCGGTTGTGAGGCGTTGATGGTGGGATGGACACACACACACACACACGCACACACACAGATATATAAATATATATACGACGGGGTTTCAGATTCTGTCTGCTAAATCCACTTAAAGGAATTTGTTCAGACTTTTCAAGGTAGGCCGCCAGGGTTGGCGGCTAAACGAATAAGAATGCAAGAGTTATGGAGCGGACACGATAAGATTCCGGCTACATGTATTTCATAGCGAGTGAAACCTCGGAAGTGGCAAATATTCAAGCGACAATTTAAACTTTCATTTAATCAAGATATCCGTGGCCTGAAAGTAGCCTGCTGATATTTACTCCGAGATCCCGCTCGCTCTGAAATATATGTAGTCCGGACCTATCTACACCACTCCTTAACTATTCAGCAATAAGATATATATATTATATATATATAATATATATATATATATAATATATATATATATATATATATATATATATATGTATATGTATGTATGTATATATATATCTCTCTCTATATATAACGGCAGTTTGTCTGTGCGTGTTTTCTGTGTGTCTGTTTGCTTGTACCTTCACCCTGACCACGGCTTTCAAACCGATTCTGATGAAACTTGACACACACATAGCCCAATGTCATAATTCAAAACTACGCAGCGAAAATTTTGAAAAGTTCCCCACAGTTCTGAAAAAAATCGATAAAATTCGACATGGGTCCAGATCGAAAACCAAACTGTCTAGACGCAACTCCACCTTTTTTAACTAAAAAAAATTTACCACCACCATTTTTTTTGCCAGTTTTTGGCTATACTCTCTAAATCTTTATAGTTTATTTCCCTTAAAACCTAAGCAGCATATAAATATATACTCTCTATATATAAACGGCAGTTTTGTCTTTTTGTACCTACCCGGGCTTTCAACCGATTCAAACTGACCACACATTGATAATTCAAACTAACGCATAAAATTTTGAAAAGTTCAGTTGAAAAAAATCGACGACAGGGTCCAGAATCAGAAACACAAACTGCTAGGGGACGCAACTCCACCTTTTTAACTAAAAAAAAAAATTTACCACCATTTTTTTCCATTTTTTTTGCTATTTTTTGGCTATAACTCTCTAAAAATGCTTTATAGTTATTTCCCTTACAAACCTGAGCAACGCCGGGCGATACTGCTAGTATATATATATATATATATATATATATATATATATACATATATATATATATACATATATATATATATATATATACATAGGCGCAGGAGTGGCTGTTTGGTAAGTAGCTTGCTAACCAACCACATGGTTTCCGGGTTCAGTCCCACTGCGTGGCATCTTGGCACGTGTCTTCTGCTATAGCCCCGGGCCGACCAATGCCTTGTGAGTGGATTTGGTAGACGGAAACTGAAAGAAAGCCTGTCGTATATATGTATATATATATATGTGTGTGAATATGTTTGTGTGTCTGTGTTTGTTCCCCTAGCATTGCTTGACAACCGATGCTGGTGGTTTACGTCCCCGTTACTTAGCGGTTCGGCAAAAGAGACCGATAGAATAAGTACTGGGCTTACAAAGAATAAGTCCCGGGGTCGATTTGCTCGACTAAAGGCGGTGCTCCAGCATGGCCGCAGTCAAATGACTGAAACAAGTAAAAAGAGTAAAAAAAAAGAGAAACGAGTATATATATACATATACAAATATATGTGTATATATATATATACATATATGTATATATACATATATATATATATATATGTGTGAGTGTGTATGAATGTATATAATGACGAATAGATATATAGATTAATAGACAGACAGATAGATAAATAGTTAGAGAGAAAGATAGTTAGTTAGAGAGAAAGAAAGATAGATAGATAGATAGATAGATAGATAGATAGATAGATAGATAGATAGATAGATAGATAGATAGATAGATAGATAGACAGATAGAGAGACAGACTCTTGAGTATCCCACGTTTGTGATGTGGTTAGCTCTTCGGATTATGTATAGGTACGATCAATACAAACTTTTCCACTGATCTTCAGTTTCCTCTAGTTACAATCACTATACTACGGCAATATTTATTAACATTTAACACTCAAATAATATACGACCCTAGCAAAATATTACCCGTTCGTGATTGTTATACGTAAAGTAATAATACATCCACTAAAACCACTTAGTTCAGGTGTAAACTCTGCAATTTAAACTAGCATTACAGAAAACTATCTATAAACAGCAGAACATCACAATAAGATAATGGTAGGATTAATTATGAAAATGGCCGCAGTAATTATATCATATGAAACAAAATAACATTAAGAAGACAGGAAAGCAACACATCCTCTGTGAAATAGAAACAAGATCTGTTCACAGATATGTATACACACAAGGATACGTAAACAACACATGTCCAATTATATGACTGATCTACATTCACGTTACGGGACTAATTGTTTTAATAGTGTTAGCTTAATTAATGAAAATATAATTAAATAACGTACTACTGACCAAATGCGTTCATAATTCTGTTCCTAATTGTAAACATTTATTAGCGCTGATCTCTCGAGGTCCAGCTGTCTACGCTTTCCTGATGCGAAGACAATATGAAGCGGAAAACATAGTCACGCTGTAAAACAAAACACTAATGGGAAAAATTCAACAGACGATGTTACTTCGGAAATTGCCGCGGTTGGTATGAGACTTTAGTAGCGAAGAATGTAACCAACAGGAAATATTTCCAACGAAAAGAAAATTAATACAATTTACTTCTTATTCTACACACTGCGTGATACATTTTACGCGCACATTACAAACACATATGCAGACAGTTATATACATATATATATATATATATATATATATATATATATATATATATATATATATATACATACACACACACACAGAGAAACGCACATGCATATATGTATATGTAAGCACGCACACATACACCTTATATAAATATGTGGGTATATATCTATCTATCTCGCTCGCTCTCTCTCTGTATATATATATATATAGATATATATCTAAGATATATATATATATATATATATATATATATGTGTGTGTGTACATACATACATACATACATACGTACATACATACGTACATACATACATACATACATACGTACATACATACAGGCTAACATTATATTGCACAGGACTACGATTTGTCTAAACATGTCATGCGGTAGAACATATTTTCATTCAAATGCTTATATAAAAGAAACAGTTCCATCACACTACCGCAAAAATTGAGATAGCATTTCTCTGCATTTTAACCGCCAGTTACCCTCTCGTATTTACTAATCTGTCAACATAAAAGGTTGTTTATCTTATATGAGAACATATTTATCTCTATGGATCGGCCTTCCAGTAAATAGCTGTTTTATTATTCAATAAGATTTCATTATTCGCTCTCGTTAGATAGATAAGTAGATAGATAGATAGATAGATAGATAGATAGATAGATAGATAGATAGATAGATAGATAGATAGATAGATAGAAAGACAGACAGATTGCCAGACTAATAGTTAGATAGAGAAAAGGATATTTTTAAGTATAAGTACAAATTAATTACATACAGACATATTAGTATGTGTGTGTAAAGCAGTGATTTATATATATATATATGTGTGTGAGTATGTGTGTGTGCGTGTGTGTGTGTGTGTTTGAGTGAGTATGCATGTAGTGTGCATGAGAGATGCCTTATACATATCTCTCATACATATTCATGCAACCGATTGCATACCCCGCCAGACACACTCGCACACATAATATTCACATGCACTTATAGATAGTTTTCAAATTTATATTTTACTAGCAGTTTCGCCCGGCGTTGCTTGGGTTTGTAAGGGAAATAACTATATAAGCATTTTTAGAGAGTTACTTCCCGTATATAATAGCAAAACAAATGCATTAAAAATGGGAAAATATGGTGGTAATTTTTTTTTTTAATCTTAGACTCATCGTAGACGCGCGCTTATACCCAGAAGGGCTCGATATGAATCACGACTATAAGATACCCGGTTTTGGTTAAACTGCACCGCAAAATGTGGGAGTAGTTAGGAATCTAAATCGTAGGAGACAGACACACAACTTCACTTTTATATATAAAGATTTTTAATAATATTGATTCACGTATCATCATCATCATCATTATTATTATATATTTCTTCTTTTTCTTCTTCTTCTTCTTCTTCTTCTTCTTCTTCTTCTTCTTCTTCTTCTTCTTCTTCTTCTTCTTCTTCTTCTTCTTCTTCTTTTTCTTCTTCTTCTTCTTTTTATTATTATTATTATTATTATTATTATTATTATTATTATTTATTATTATTATTATTATTATTATTATTATTATTATTCACTGTGGTGTACATAGGACGTGTTTTGAAACGCTCCAGGCTGTGTCAGTCTAAAACTTCTATACGCACCACTTTGGTGCTGTTTTTTTTTTCATTATACATTTTGTTCCAAGTTGTCAATAGAAACACCACGAACCTATCACTGGTTTTCTGTATTTGTTTGGCCCCTCGAGGGGATATATTCGTCCCACCAAATACGATCAACCGGAGTTTTATTTAACGTAATCAAATACAACTTAATAATATGGCATAGCGCATTTTGAAAATGGTGAGACAAAAGAAAACTGCCCTTCCCAATTAGAAATCGCAGATACGAGCACTCAAATTCAAACAAAGACATAAACCAAATAACACCAACAAAACCATCACCACCACAGTGAAGCAAACAAATAAAACCGCACCAACAAAAAATACTCAAATTCGTGCTTATCAAAAGGGCCAACACGGATTCCATTTTCCTCGTAGCACAAAGGAAAGAAATTCAAATAGACGGTGTGAACAAACTAAACTTCACAAGTCACCGGGCGATAAGTAAACCGTTCCTGTCTCTTTTTAGCTTACCAGCATGGACATATTAAGAGTAGGAAGTTTAAATGTTCGAAGCCTTGGGTCTCCCTGGAAGCAGGATTTAAACTTCCTACTCTAAATGAAGCAAAAGCTGAAAGGTGACGTCATCAATGACGTGTGGTGCTGGCTTCTCAAAAGAGATATTAGAGTAATTTCCATAAGATTTAGCAAAGAAGTAACATTAGTGAAAATTGAAAGGCAGAGCAGTTTATAGTTAATTTAGACGAGGCTATTTGTAGTGGCATGACAACCGACGTGCTAGCAGTGGGAACGGCTTAAAGTGCGCGCTCTGTGAAACGAGGGAACCAAAGCTTTTCGATGGTCGCACGTGTCAGAGACACAGCGTGGTAACAAAACTACAATTCGTTCTCTGGCAGACCGAGGCGGACACAAGATGAGCGATTCCATACAGATGTCTGAGGCTTTTCGCCAGCACTTTGCTCGGTTATTCAGAGAGACTGGCGGGTCAGAAACGGTAGCGGACCCCAGTACCTAACTTCGCGGCTTGCCGCCGAAATTCAGGATGCCCTTGACGGCTATACGAGGCGCAAGTTACACTGTTTAGATGGTCTACACTACGAGCTTTCCATAATTATGCCAGACTCTCGTTCTCTTGATTTATTCGAAGGAGTTAGGATGTATTCCCACTTCTGTGAGGTACACATTTGATAACTTCAGGCCCATAACTACTCAAAACAGAGTTTAAGATATTGGCTAATGTGTTAACGAAGAGGTTGGCACTTGTAGTCAAGGATCTGGTAGGGGAGGTACAAACCTGCACAATCACGACCAGAACCATTTCCGAAAACCTCTACCTCATGCGATACATCATACAAAGTGTAGGATCTAAACCTGACCTCAGTGGGGCCCTGATCAATTTCGATCAAACGAAAACATTCGATAGAGTCGACCATCAGTATCTGGAGGCTGTTCTCAAGACAGACAGCTTCAACCCCATCTTCAGAAGTTGGATCGCTGCAATGCACAGCGGTATCTGCTCGGTGGTCAAAGTTTCAGATTTCCCGATCGGTTCGTCAGAGTTGCCCTCTTTCCTCCCTTGTGTATGTATTGACTCTTGTGTCTTTACTGTGGAAGCTGGAACAACTGCAGTGCATCCTGCTTGGAGCGAGACACGGAAGGGCTGTATCGGCTTATACAGACGATATCAGCGTGATGGTGTCGGACACCTCAGAAATCAAGATGGTCGGCACATCAATGGAGCAATATGAAATGTTGACGGGAGAAAAATTTAACCTGAAAAAGTCGGTGCGCTTGCAGTTCGGCATATAGAGAGGCAAATCCATGCCGCACAACAGCGTCGTTGGGCGCGGGATGACGGACTGGTAAAGGTGTTTAGGGTTTAGTTCGGACCATACCTCCAGGAGGATAAGAATTGGGAATAAATGACGAGCTTTTGTAGGCAGTCTCCTCCAAAAATGGGCTGCGAGGAAGCTGTCACTGAAAGGTCGGTCGAAGCTGGCGAATGCGTACATCACGTCTGTCATTTATTACCTCCTGACCGTCGAGCCTTCCATCCGGTCACGACTCGCTAAATTGAAGCCTCTCCTCCTCAAATTTTTGTGTCGGAAAATAAAAGAAGTCTGTCGTATGCACACACACACGCACGATCACACACACACACACACACACACACATTCACACAGACACACGCACACACACACACACACACACATATATGTATATGTATTCCTTTACTGCCCACAAGGAGCTAAACACAGAGGGGACAAACAAGGACAGACGAAGGGATTAAGTCGATTACATCGACCCCAGTGCGAAACTGGTGCTTTATTTATCGACCCCGAAAGGATGAAAGGCAAAGTCGACCTCGGCGGAATTTGAACTCAGAACGTAACGACAGACGAATTACCGGTAAGCATTTCGCCCGGCGCGCTAACGCTTCTGCCAGCTCGCCGCCTTCATATATATGTATATGTATTTATGTGTGTCTTTGTGTTTGCACCCCACCACCGCTTGACAGCCAGTGTTGGAATGTTTACATCATCGTAACTTAGTTATTCGACAAAAGTGACCGACAGAATAATTAGAAGATTTAATATTCAGTTAATGTACTTCAGCGCAGTGCTCCAGTATGACTGCAATGTAATGATTCAAGCAAGAAATAAATAAAAGATAATCACACGAACTCATTACAAAAACTTACTCCCAAAAAGAAAGTGCACACACATACACAGACACACACGTTTTCATACACAAGATACAACCGACACACGATTAAAAAAAATGATAAGTTTTCATGTTGGTACCAACAATAAAATATGAGAATAAGAAGCAAAGACAGATGCAAAAACAAGACTGCAACGCAACACCCAGACAGCGTATGTTTCACAAAATAAACACGTATAATATTTCTGACAACATATCTCACTGCAAAATATATATCTTAGAAAAAAAATTCTATTTTGTACTCGTTTACTCTTTTACTTGTTTCAGTCATTTGACTGTGGCCATGCTGGAGCACCGCCTTTTTCAGTCGAGCAAATCGACCCCATGACTTATTCCTTTGTAAACCTAGTTCTTATTCTTATCGGGCTCTTTTGCCGAACTGCTAATTTACGGGGACGTAAACACACCAGCATCGGTTGTCAAGCGATGTTGGGGGGACAAACACAGACACACAAACATACACACACACATAATGTATATATATATATATATAACGTTATTTCTTCCTAGCGTTTTTCAGATGGCCAGATAACCGAAGAGATGGTGTTGTGGATTTCCACTTCGGCATCTGAAACTCAGAGTTTTATCTTGACTACCGAGTAATGTAACATATTGTATAGATAAATTTCCTCTATTTACATAATATTGAGGTTTCTTTCTTTCTTTTGTTATCTTACCGTTTTTACCAATATATATATATATATATAATTAATCAATATAGGGTGGCAAGGAAAATTTTATAGAATTTTATTGCCACCAGCGGCCCAGTGGGAAAAAATTAAATAGTCATAGACCATTTTTAAGTTCAACATTAACAATTAAGGAACGGCCATAATAGGCCATTCACCCACTAGAAATAACAGCCAAAGCTTCTACCGCAAAAAGATTAAATCCGTAAACAGGAGAAAATTAAAAAAACATTTACCCTGTAATTTCTTGTACGGTATACCGTTTCATCCTCTGTTTAATGGCATTAAACAGAGGATGAAACGGTATACCGTACAAGAAATTACAGGGTAAATGTTTTTTTAATTTTCTCCTGTTTACGGATTTAATCTTTTTGCGGTAGAAGCTTTGGCTGTTATTTCTAGTGGGTGAATGGCCTATTATGGCCGTTCCTTAATTGTTAATATATATATATATATGTACATATAAACGACGGGCTTCTTTCAGTTTCCGTCTATCAAATCCACTCACAAGACTTTGGTCGGCCCGTGGTTATAGTAGAAGACACTTCCCTAAGGTGCCACGCAGTGGGGACTGAACCAGGAAACAATGTGATTCTTAAGTAAGCTACTTACCACAGCCCGTGGAAAATTTCTGACATTTTTTACAAAAACTGAGAGGTACCACAATCAGCTCGATTTTCTTTATATACGATCAGTGAGTGTGCGTGTGTGTATACTGGGGGTAGAACTGGCGCAATATAGGCATGTATATATGTATGTATGTACGTATGTATGTATATATGTATGAATGCATGTACGTAAGTACCGTAAATCCTCGAGTATCGTCCGCCCTTGCGATTTTTTTTTTGGAGGGGGCTGCAGCTCTAAAAAACCTAAACCTTGTGTATAATACGCACCACTTCTCTAACTTGAATCGGGCGTAATTAAGCCAGCAGCGCCTAGTCGAACGAACACTTCCGCGCATGCGTAATACCATAATGGGGATGTAAATATGCTTACAAATTGTTTTTGTTACATGTTATTCTGTTTTCTGAATACTTTTATTTTAATAAATGCTGCTTCCTGCAAGTTATAGATGATTCTTTTATGACTTCATTGCTTTCAGGCTTAGCTTAAAGTATTTTCGCTCCCGACATCACAAAATGCCTCTGAATAAACATTGCCGGACAGCAAATAGAGACTCGGACATTGCTTAGTAAATATGTTTCATTTTTAACCTCGTATATAGTACGCACCAGGGATTTTGAGCTTTAAATTTTGGGGGGAAATGCGGATTATTCACGAGGATTTACA
The DNA here is from genome assembly GCF_006345805.1 of Octopus sinensis. Taxonomy (NCBI): domain Eukaryota; kingdom Metazoa; phylum Mollusca; class Cephalopoda; order Octopoda; family Octopodidae; genus Octopus; species Octopus sinensis. The sequence goes on from NC_043012.1 coordinate 10,175,728, forward strand.
GTATGTACATATCTGCCCTCACTTAGGGGCAGATAAAATAAGTTCCAGCGGCGGAACACTTGGGTCGATGCAATTGACTTAAACCCTCCATCGAAATTACTGGCCTTGTGCTAAGATCGGAAACCATTTGCCGTGGTCGGCTTCGAATTTCATCGTTTCGGTTCAATAAAATAGTACCAGCTGGGAACTACAGTCGATATATTTAATTCTCACCCTCTACCAAAATTGTTGGACTTCAGCCAAAATATGAAATCATTTTTATTTCCAGGCAGTAAACTAGCAGAATCGTTAGCACATCGACAAAGTCCTTAGCAACATTTCGCCCGTCTTTACGTTCTTAGTTCAAATCCCGCCGAGGTTGACTTTGACTATCATCTTTTCGGGGTCAATAAATAAAGTACCAGTTTCGCACTGGGTCGATATATTAGATCAGTCCCCTCCCTAAAGTAAAAAGGATTATTATTATTATTATTATTATTCTATGTTTGACTTTTGCTTTATATTTGTACAAGTTGGCTCCAAGTCTCACCCAGAGACCTCAAGAGACAACTGGTTGGAAGTTCATGTTGTTGTTATGCCTAGTGTGCCATATATTTTTTTTTGGGGGGGAGTTTTTGGTGTTGTACTAATGAATGTCTAAAAAAAAAAAAATTTTTTTAACCGAAAATTATGTTTGTTTTAAACCTTGAGATTACATAGAAAGTATTTTGCGTAGGATATGAGCAGTTCCCATGAGCACTATCTTTTGAATTTCTGCCATTTTTGGGTTTCCTGATTATTATTGCTGGCCTTGTGCCAAAATTAGAAAGAATTGTAATATTAGTATAAATATTAATAACGATCATCATCATCATTACCACTACCTCCTCCTTCTCACCTCCTGCTCCTGTTCCTGCTCCTCCTCCTTGCATCCTCCTCGCCCCCTCCTCTCCCCATCCCTTCCTCTCCACGCCTACTCCTTTCCTCGCCCTCTCCTCTCCTCGCCCTCCCCTCTCCTCGCCCCTCCTCCTCCTCTCCTCACCCATCCCTCCACGTCTTCCTCCTCCCAGCATCCTCCTCGCTCCCTCCTCTCTTCGCCCTCTCCTCACCTCGCCCCTGCTCCCCTGCTCCCCCTATCCCCCTCCTCTTCCTCGTTCCCCTCCTCTCCTCGCCCCTTATTCTCCCTCATCTCCCACCCTTCCTCTCGCCACTCCTCTTCAACACCTCCCTTCCTTTTCCACTTCATTCACCTTCTACTGCCATCTACCTTGGATATACCAAAAGTGACTTTTGTGTTGCTTTGTAATCTGACTCATTAGTGTTACGAAGTGTCGTTTTCGTTGTACAACAACCATATTAACTCAACTCCTTTGTGTGTCAGTCCTCTTCTTATTTAGCTACAAAGGTCCACGATGGAGGAAACCCATGATCACATATATTTCAGCTCTGAAGATCCCTGATATAAGCACTCATTCATCATCAAATATATAATTTTTATCATTAATTTCAAATTTTGTCACAAGGCCAGCAATCTCGGAGTTGGGGATCAGTCGGAATTTGAACTCAGAACGTAAAGACAAACAAAATACTGCTAAGCTTTTTCCTAGAAGAACTAAGGATTCTACCAGCTCGCCACCCTTAATTTTTTTATTATTAGGCGCAGGAGTGGCTGTGTGGTAAGTAGCTCGTTTACCAACCACATGGTTCCGGGTTCATTCCCACTGCGTGGCATCTTTGGCAAGCATCTTCTACTAGAGCCTCGGGCCGACCAAAGCCTTGTGAGTGAATTTGGTAGACGGAAACTGAAAGAAGCCCGTCGTATATATGTACATATATATTATGTGTGTTTGTATGTTTGTGTGTCTGTGTTTGTCCCCCCAACATCACTTGACAACCGATACTGGTGTGTTTACGTCCCCATAACTTAGCGGTTCGGCAAAAGAGACCGAAAAAATAAGTACTAGGCTTACAAAGATTAAGTCCTCGGTCGATTTGCTCGGCTAAAGGCGGTGCTCCTGCATGGCCACAGTCAAATGACTGAAACAAGTAAAGAGTAAAAGAGTAAGAGTAATGCGTTCAGAATATTGTGTAATAACGCAAGGTCAGAGATTAAAACAGGTGATTTAAATCCATAATCCCAATATCTGATATAATCATAGCCAACTCACTTTAACAAGTAAAGCAGATAATCTTTATTTCAGATATACATTGATTGATTCTGTTTTTGTAGCTCTGTGAGTTATCAAACACAAACCAAGAATTGAATATGCTAAGATCAACATTACCGATTACTGACCGATATTTTTTTGTTTAAAGTCGTTATAAGTCAATATCCTTGCATTGACTATGCTTGCTTTTTGGAGCATGTTATAACAGTTACTGTTGCAAAACCTTGTAGATGTTTACAAAAATAAAATAAATGTAGACATGACATCATTGAAAGTAATAGGAGAATTTTTTGGCCATGTTGTTCTCTACTTAAATCGTATTCAGTTCTTTCTCTTTCAATTGCCGCATACAATTATTCTATCTAATGAAAGATTTGATGGATATGAAGCCGTTTCAATAGATATCGGTAAAGAATTTCATACTGTCTAACTTGTAAGACTTCGAAAAGTGGTTGATCTTCCATTAACTCCATTCATCTTGTATAATAAGATTCGTCACAGGTTATATTATACCTCAAAGCGCCCTGTGAGAGAACACTTTCTTCGGTGACTTAAATTTCCTTTAATTAATTTGCAACCTTCATCCATACCTACCTTCTTTGTAATGTTGGCAAATGGAATAAATATAAAACTGAACTTTGTCAATTTGATTTTAAAAATTCCATATGTGGCTGCGAGTGCTCTACATTTTAAAACTGATGTACTACTTACATTGTTTACTTAAATGAAGTAGCCTGAAACGATTGTACTACACTACCTTTGGATATCATTGTTGCTTATTTGGATTATAATCACCCCATTTGATTTATATGGATAATAACATACCAAATTCTGGTGCCTTTAACTTAAGTACCATATTCATCTGAATCTAAATTTTTGCTGAACTTATAATACCATATATATATATATAATATATATATATATATATATATTATATATATATATATATACATATATATATATATATATATTATATATATATATATATATATAATATATATATATATATATATATATATTATATATATATATATATATATATATATATATATATATATATAATATATATATAATAAATATTAAGGAATAAATCCAAACTTACAGCGAAAAATCAGATTTAGGATTGAATCCAATTTTATAGTAAAATATTATATTATATTAAATTAGAGATAAAACCACTATTAGGCAAATCATACAATGAAAAACTTAAGCCAATACATAAGATTATTTAATTTATATTATTTAAATATATAACAAAATTATTAAAAAAATATAATTAATATAACACTATGATCGTTTCATGGCTGTTAATTTCTTTAAATTTTCGAGTTACAGTCATTCATCAGGTGGTTTAAATATTTAACTTGGCGAGGTTTAATCAATATATATATAAATTTGAGATATATTTCTCTATCCGCTATGTTATTTTGTTCGTTAACTCCTCCTAGAACGATTGTGTAAGGACAACAAATCTGAAACCAGCAACTTCCCTAATCGCAGGGAATGCCCTAAGGGGGTATATGCTTTTAAGAGCGCCTAATTGGGACCACAGTAACCCGTGCTATTTTCTACTGCATTTTAAACTAAATACGTGGCATTTGGCGACCAAATCGGAGCAATGGCAATGAATTTCATAGCATGAATTCCAAGGGTGTATCGTAAGGAGGTTCAATTTCTGAATGCTCGCTTAAACGGAGTCCCATTGACCCCACCTTATTTGTAGTGTATTTACTTCTCTCCTACGATTATTGATTAAACTATGATCGGCATCAGTGCTTAACACATTTGCCGAAATAAGCTTGGGTATTCTAAATACCTTCTCGTACATTCAAATCGCAATCAAGAGTTATAGCTGGTACTTTTCAAGTGTGATAGTGTCGATATTGATATTTTCTAATTTATGAAGCTTATGTCTAAGTGGAAAACACATCTTCTTGTTCTGGTCACATATCGGTTCTTGGACCTTCAGTTCCAGAATTCTAGTGTTTTTTCTACATGAATACCTAACAAAATTCCCAGCTAGCCAAAATTCGGCTTGCCGCTTTACGGCTAGAGTATTAGCTTTGAATATTAGAGGAAGCTGTAAGTTAAACAAGAGATTAGCTGTGTGTCAATCGGCAAAGTTGTCAGAAAGCGGCTCATAGGTTGGTACACCGACACACTGTTACAGAGATGGCATTTACATTACATGATGAATGAACAAGTTAATGGGACATGAGGTTTAGATATGGGTGCGAGTGAAGTATAGGTATCGAGGTTATGAGTATGGGTGTATTGCTATATGTAAGAGCAGAGAATTTGGAATGGGGTATCTGATAATTAATACCAAGAGATACATATACAATGAATGTGTCTGAGTGCATTACATTATAGATCAGTAGAGGGCCGAGAGCCTCAAAGGTGCTCTTCGCAGGAGCCATCGTAAATGCTGCCCGAGGGGCGGCTTTAAGGCTAGTATATATATATATATATATATATGTGTGTGTGTGTGTGTGTGTGTGTGTGTGTGTGTGTGTGTGTGTGTGTGTGTGTGCGCACGAGTGTATGTGTTTGTTTTTATCATAAGAAAAACAATTTTACATGAAATTGAAAAGTCGTAACTCAGTACTTTTGGTAGAGTATAAATTTATTATTCTCTTTTTGAAGAATAGTTTTGAAAATGACGTATATGTTCTGGGGTGTTTACACCCCTTAATATTAGAGTATTTTCTGAAGACGACGAGCTGGCAGAATCGTTAGTGGCGATAATTCATCCGTCTTTACATTCTGAGTTCAATTTCCATCTAGGGTGACCTTGCCTTTCATCCTTTCTGGATCGATAAATTAAGTACTCATTAAGCACTTGGGGTCAATTTAATCGATTAGTCCACTTCCCCAAAACTTTTTCAATTCTATACACAAAATTTCAATCGCCACCTTTTCTGACTTTGAATTTCTCTCACTCCCTCTTTTACATCTCTATCGCTCTCTCTCTCTCTCTCTGAACATATATATATTTATATGTGTGTGTGTGTCTGTGTGTGTGTGTGTGTGTGTGTGTGTGTGTCTGTGCGTGTGTGTGTGTGTGTGCGCGTGTGTGTGTGTGTGCATATGACCCTACCTATCGAGTTATGCATATATACACCCTAAAAATACAACATATTTATGTATATACCTGTACATCTGTATTCGGCTGCTTGTATATATGTACGTGTGTCCAATTCTCGTGCTGCATACATATATGTGTGTGTATATATCTATCTATCTATCTATCTATCTATCTATCTATCTATCTATCTATCATCTATCTATCTATCTATCTATCTATATATATATATATATATATATATATATATATATATATATAATCTAATTAAGTGGAACAGAATTGGTTAAAATTGTTTCATTAATGAAACAAGTCCAGTTTCTATGAGGTGTTAATTATTTGATGCAAATATAATTAATGTTTCCAAGAATTTCACGCTAAATTCACAATAATGCAAGAGTTAATGTTACAAAAGTTACGTAGAAATATGTAGAAATACAAAAGTGTATGATATCCAATAAAATGGCCATTAGCTTCAAACACCGCGTCCAGACGACTTTGGAATCTCCTGCGTTCTTCTCGACAGTCTTCTTGTTTACGTTAGTGAAAGCTACCATTATCCTTGCCTTCAGTTCATCTTTGTTGTTAAAAGGAGTTTTGTTATTCTTTCCCTCAACCGCGCCCCGCACATAATAATCAATGGGGTTACAGTCTGGGGAGTTACATGGCCAGATGTTAGGGGTGATGTGGTCGAAGAAATTGCCTGACAGCCATGACTGGGTTCTCCTGATTTTGTGGCATGATGCAGAGTCCTGTCGGATCATGTTTCAAGACGAGGTAAGCCAACGGTTGTTCTTGTGTTCACCATCTGATCCTTGCAGAAATTGTTCTCGTCTGAGAAAAATCAAAGCATGTTCGGTTGGAAGGGATGCTTGAATTTGTTCAAAAGCTTTGTGACGCGGTCTTTCCCCTTGTCTCTGATGGTTTGGGATAATATTTATCCGTTTCTTAATTTGTATGAGAAATACCGAATATTTTCATGCACTACGCCCCTGATAAGAAGCTGAGACAATCCTATGTCCCTGGCAATGGATCTGATAGACTTGGAGGTATCGTTGTCAATCATGGCTTGGATCTCACCAACAAATTCAAGAATTGTTTTCTTATGAAAACGATTAGAATGAGTTTTCCGAGCTGCCATACATTCATAATGAACATTAGACTCATCCACCTCTTTCCGAAGCGTCTGCACTGTCCTCAGATTGACACCTAAACACTCTGATATGTTCGTAATGGAGATTCTGGGACGAATGCCAAGCAGTAGAGAATGTCGTTTCCAAATTTCTGGCAGAGTGAAGTGCGTCATGGTGCTGTTTTTTCACCTGCCTCTACTATACTGTGTAGTCAATGAAATCAAGGACATACGATAGCGACAATTGTGCATAGTGCACCCTCTCATTTCTCATCCTGTTCTTCCGTGTCACACCAACCATAGCCCTCAAACATCTCATCTCAAACACATCTGGTCGCCTCCTTTTCACCTCTCTCAGGCCCCATATCTCTGCACCGTATAGAATACATATCAATCACAAAAAAGGTGACGTCGTAATCAATTAAAGTTTCATGTGTGTATGTGTGTGTGTGTCTTCAGCCTGCAAGGGGCCGTGAAATACGTGGCGGAATATAGCCCTATGTGACTTTACGTCGCGTAGCTGGTCAAATCTTGTAAACTTGTGCCTAATTTGGAAGGACAAATCCGTATTTACTTAAGTAAGTACATGAGTGTCCGTACACAGTGTTAGTTCGCAGATTCTGTTTCCCAAATTACACATCTTTTTGTGGCTCATATGTATGTTATATGGTGCAGAGAGGTGGGGGCCGAGAGAGGTGAAAATGGGGCGACTAGATGTGTTTGAGATGAGATGTTTGGGGGTTATGGTTGGTGTGACACGGAAGGACAGGATGAGGAATGAATAGGTGCGCAATACACAATCCCACAAAATAAAAGGACAACACACAACAGAGAAAGGAGAAGATTAAGAAATATGATATTAGTTTAAGGGGGGAAAGTCGTAGCATTGGTATGTTAGTTCTTCGTTTCATGAAAAGCATAGGAGAAAGATAAAAAAGGGTCAAGAGTCATACAAGGGCCTCACATTGCATCACCAATATCTCTTTTCTTTTTGCTTGTATACGAGAAAGCAGCTACTGTATACTACACACACACACACACACACACACACACACTCGCACACACACATACATACATACTCTTTTACTTGTTTCAGTCATTTGACTGCGGCCATGCTGGAGCACCGCCTTTAGTCGAGCAAATCGACCCCGGGACTTATTCTTTGTAAGCCCAGTAATTATTTTATCAGTCTCTTTTGCCGCGCCGCTAAGTGACGGGGACGTAAACATACCAGCATCGGTTGTCAAGCAATGCTAGGGGGACAAACACAGACACACAAACATATACATACATATATATATATATATATGTATATACATATATACGACAGGCTTCTTTCAGTTTCCGTCTACCAAATCCACTCACAAGGCATTGGTCGGCCCGAGGCTATAGCAGAAGACACTTGCCCAAGATGCCACGCAGTGGGACTGAATCCAGAACCATGTGGTTGGTAGGCAAGCTACTTACCACACAGCCACTCCTGCGCCTATATCCACACAGCCACTCCTCCACCTATATCCACACAGCCACTCCTGCACCTATATATCTTTTGCATACATGTATGTTATGCATTTATGTATGTATCTATGTACCAATGTACATACATATAGCGCAAGCGTTGCTGTGTGCTGAGTAGCTTGCTGGCTAATCACATAGTACCGCATTCATTCCCATTGCGCATTCAGCAAGTCTACTCAAGACTAGGGTAGCTCAAGGCCTTGTGAGTTGATTTGATACATGAAATCTGAAGGAATCCCAAATTATGCATAAACATATATACATTCATAGTACATATATATATATATATATATATATATATGTGTGTGTGTGTGTGTGTGTGTGTGTGTGTGTGTGTGTCTTTGTGTTTGCGTTTGTCCCCCTCCATCGCTTGACAACCCATGTCGGTGAGTCTACGTCCCCGTAATATAGCGGTTTGGCAAACCAGACCGATATAATAAGTACCAGGTGTACAAAGAATAAGTCCTGGGGTCGCTTTCTTCAAATAAAGCAGGTGCTCCGGCATAGCTGCACTCAATTAACTGAAACATGTAAAAGAATAAAAGAATACATGTATATACATACATACATATATATATATATATATATATATATATATATCTATATATATAATATACATACATACATTATATATATATGTGTGTGTGTGTATATATATATATATATATATATAATATATAGAGAGAGAGAGAGAGAAGAGAGATAGATAGATAGATAGATAGAGAGAGAGAGAGAGATAGAGAAGATAGATAGATAGATAGATAGATAGATAGATAGATAGATAGATAGATAGATGATAGATAGATATTTCTCTCTGTTTCTGGTTTTCTTTATGTACCAAATTTTCCAGAAGCAGCGTTCTCTTTTAGCTAACAAGCAAAGAGAAATATTTTGCAGCGTAGTTAATTTTGATGCTCACACACACACACACACACACACACACACACACACACACACACACAGCACGTATATTATCAAGCTTGTATGCAGTCACTTGCAATGGTTGAAATTGAAGCTTAATGACCACGGGAACAAACAGGATACACACGTTGGAAATAAAAGATTGATTTGATGAGTAAGATAAATACCTGTTAGTAACCTTGCCACCGGTCTTTCTCGTACGTTTGCTAATCCTGTGCTAACCTGCAGCGTCTTTATTTTATGTAGTGATGATCTTAACGGTCGATAAACTCGCGAAGTTATCCAATCTACACCAAATTATATAACATTCTATAGCTGTAAAATTTTCCATTGGAGAATCAAATCCCTGCTAGGAAGACAACTAATATTCCTGATTGGTTGGCTTCGAGTACAGGTCTGTCCAGTTGTCGCAACACAACTACACGAAATGGAGCAAGAAAAAAAAAAAAATATTAAAAAACCCTATAAACCCATCATGGTTCAATGTGTCCAGGAAGTAAGCATTCTGAACTGCTGTTCGACATTTATTCGTCTAAGTTAAATATATATAAAAGTAAATAAATGGTACAGCGAAGCACACGATATCTACTAGAAAATACTGGAAAATAGCGAACGTAATAAATATGACGCTAATGTATTGCTTCTTATACATTAGCGTCGTATTTATTACGTTCGCTATTTCCAGTATTTTCTAGTAGATATCGGTGCTTCGCTGTACCATTTATTTACTTTTATGTATAATTTTACCCTCACGGGCTATCCTTACTGGAAAGCAATACCTCTCGTATTGCATTACTATTTTCATATATATATATAATTTGAAACTGACTTATTGGAAGTCCACCTGAAGATTGTCGATCAAGACAAGAAACAATTGTAGTGGCGGTTTTTTTGACTATTATTAAAATTTTATGTATTGATTAAGTCTTTCCTTGTTTGTTTTGCAAAATAGTGGTTTTGTCTCTATAATATATTATTATATATATATATATATTTTAAAAAATTTCAAACATGGAATTAATTATTTGCATGCTAAAAAGTCTATTTATAATTTATTTATTCATTTTATAGTAAATATAATATGATCGAATTTTTTATTGCCTTCTCAGTGTTTACCGTTTTACAAAATCAAACTAGAAAACTGGACAAAACAGAGAACACAAATGAAAACAAAAATTAAAAAGAAAAGAGAAACGAGAGAGAGGCGGTGGGGGGAGAAAAAAGGAAAAAAGAAAGAAAACAAAACAATTCAACACCTCGGATTGAAAAGTTGGGAGCACTGGGAAACTTTTCTAATGGCTAATGAGACACGCCGACACGCTTGCAGTGTGGCCGCGGGTGATGACGAGGCTGGTGCGCTGGAAAAGGTCAAGCCCCTTCACGACCCTCATCAATTACCTCGGCAAAGCAAGTTGCCAGTGAAGACATGAATTTCGCAATAAGTAGTCCGACTCCACCAAACGTCTCGAACGCCAGAGGATGGAAGATGTAGCAGGCTGACAGATCGCGGTATTTCAGGATTTATAAAGGCGGGGAGCTGGCAGAAACGTTAGCACGCCGGACGAAATGCCTAGCAGTATTTCGTCTGCGTTACGTTGTGAGTTCAAATTCCGCCGAGGTCGACTTTGCCTTTCATCTTTTCGGGGTCGATAAATTAAGTACCAGTTACGCACTGGGGTCGATGTAATCGACTTAATCCGTATGTCTGTCCTTGTTTGTCCCCTCTGTGTTTAGCCCCTTGTGGGTAATAAAGAAATAGGTATTTCAGGATTTTGTTCCTCTCGGCTGCAGAGGCTGTGGTCCTCGCCCTCCTCTTGAGTATCAGGTTCAACTCCGTACGACGCGCGAAGCGACCAGCATTCGGGCGGCAAGAAATGACATGCAGGATTGTGGAGTCGAGGAGCCTGCTACAACGACAGATCAAACCCATGCCTACGTCAGCTCCCACATCATATTAATTGCTAGATCAGTAATTCCCATGTGACCTCCATATGTTTCCTCATCACAAAATACAATAAACACATATGTCATACGCTCGTCTGTTTACATGGTGAGAAAAGTGTTTCAACAGCAAACACCACTATGGAATTCAGATGGTATAGAAGGCGAGTCTCTATGGGATGACATGAATGATGAAGAAGCGGATGATGTGCTACCTTTAATTATGGACAGCGGAGATGAAGATGAAGAGAATCCATACGATGATATCATCCATCCTGGTCATTTTGAAGCTTTATTCAATGGTGAAGATGATGAATAGCTTGATTTTTTGGAGGATTTTAATGAACTTTTTTGCGTAAAATTTTTAAGATGTATCACATATCGTAATTATAATTTAAAGCGGTGTTTCCGTAATTGTCTACTCCACTTTTTTGTTTGCATAAACAAAAAAATATGATAATTTATTGGTTTTTACTGACATTATTAATTATTTTGGTATTTGTTTTATACTTTCAGCCAAAAACTTCACTGGATTTATAAAAAAATAATAACGCAACAAAAGAATTGGTACACTAGTCTCTAATCTAGCCACGAAGATGAAAACGTTTTCAGAGGAGACTGTTAGCGGTGGAATGTCGTATTGTGCTTCCACTTCTTTTATCAGTTTTTGGTATTTAATATATTAAGTAGCGTTTAATTAATTAGAAATAAAAATGCCCCACTTGTATGATTTGCCATAATACACTTGTGACGAGTGTGATTTTAAACATGAATATGAAAATAGTGTAATGTTATTGAAGAGTTATAAAGTGAAACACGCCGAGCAGGTATCTGCTGTATGCACCGTATTACGGTAGGTAGTGGCATTCCGCTACCGAGTATAAATATGTTACCGGTCTTAACATCGCACAATTATGAGATATAAAATTATTTCACTCAGCTAGTCTGTTAAGTTTGCTGGATACAAATAAAAGAGAAAGTGTAAATATTTATAAGTGCTACGAGGTCTTCTTTTATGGTTTTTGATATTTACTAGGACGAGTGTTTTGTTGCATAGAATTGGTGATATTACTGTAACTCATCGTATTTTTGTTTTTATTCGCTTAGAGAACGGTTCGGCTTCTGCTGTTGCTATGGCACTTCGGATTCTAGTTTGGTTTTCAGCCCCTCAAAAGAAGTATCCATGTAAAAGTCGATCCCATAAGTTTGACCTTAAAAATGGTCTAAAAAGTTCAACGTTTCCAAGAGAATATACGGTGTGTATATTATTATTGAAAACAATTCGATTCGGCTCCCTGCGATCAATAGTTTCACAGGCCGCTTTACATAAGAAACCTAACACTCGTTCATGGTAAGTTAAGCGACGCCTGAACGAGCTGAGTCACGGTAAAGAAACCAACAAAAGTTTCAGTCACATGAAGCTAAATCCCATTGTTTTTAATAAAATATATATATATAATCCTACTACATGTGTGGAGTCTCATTTTTTTCTTTCGTTTGGCCAATCAATCGTGTACGCACACGCAAACAGAAACACACATACACACACACGCACACACACACACACATATATATATATTTATACGTATCTATGTATCTATATATCTATATATCTATATATATAAATATATAAATATATAAATATAAAGGGGGAATTCACGAAGAAAACAAAAGACGGAGACAGGTGGTGTAGAACACAAACAGATGTATTAGTATAACGCTCGGGAATTGAAAAAGTCTTTAACGTTTCGAGCCTACGCTCTTCCACAGAAAGGAAAACAGAAAGAAAGAAGGAGAGAAACAAGGCGAGAAAAAATGTGTGTAGTGGCTAGCGATCTATCATGACGAATGCCGGACAGCAGGGTCACACAGGAGAGCTAAGAAATAGGGGAGATAACAAAGTAGTAGTGATCTCAAAACGAAGGTGCGTGTGTGTGTAAGAGAGTAAGTATGTGCGTGTGAAAGCGGGCTGGTGATCTTGACGTGTGCGTGCGTGTATGTGTAGGTGAAAAAATGTTGGGACGGAAATTGGTTCAGTGCTGGTGTGTGCGTGGTGGTGTGTTGTGATGTGTTGTGTTGTGCGTTATAGTGTAGTGTGGTGTGATGGTGTTAGGAGGTGGGGAGGCGATAGTGGGGAAAGCACGGTTGGGGTGTGGGTTAGGCTGAGGTTTGGGGTAGATTTGGGGTATGTGGGTAGGCAGAGAGTGGGAGTAGAGGTGGGGTATGTGGGTAGGCAGAGGGTGGAGGTAGAGGTGGGGTATGTGGGAGAGTGTAAGGTATATACACACACAGAATTATGTTTATATGCATATGCATGAATATACATATACATATGCACACATACACACATAAATTATTTTATATGTGCCAAAGTTTGTGTGACAGTACGTCTTGAGTGTGTGTGTGTGCGTGTGAGCGTATCTGCGCGCGCGTGCGTGTGACTGTGTGAGCGCGCATGTGCTTCATATCTTAAATTGTGAAAGCTATTTATGAATTTCGCCTTGCAGACTCCAACAAATGTGAGCTGAAGTAAATATATCGTGTTTTTACATTGTTCAGAATGGTATATGCTAATTGATAGTCTACAAAAATTGGTGCCACGGGCAGTTGACAAGAAGAGTGGAGAGATAAGTCTAATTGTCTGTGAGGCAGTAAGGCGAGATGATAGAGATGGAAATGTGTAAACGTATGTATTCGCAGAAATAAAGTTTGCGTATTTCAATATATTATGTTCTCGTGTGTTTGTGTTTGCATATATGTCGATGTTGGTTTATACACATGTGTTTATGTTTGTAAATGTGTATGCGTGTGACTAAACATTTTAAAGAGAATTGGCAATCGATTGGTAACTAAACCATAACTAGATGTGGTGGTGCGAATTCTTCAGCGGTGGGAGAGATTTGGGAAAGTTGGGTGAAGAAAAATTAAAGAAGAAAGATAAAATCCAAAGCGAAAAACGATAAATGGAAACGGATTTCGACTTTTACATACAAATATAAAAGGAAGTAAATATGTATGTATATATATATACGTATGTACGTGACAATTATTCGGTAGCCATGATAAAACTCCGAGTTTCGGATGTCAGGGCGGAAACCCACACCGCTATCTCTTCAGTCATCGGGCCATCGAAAATATGCTATGAAAATGAACGTTAAACAAAGAGAAATTACTGTGATTGACCATTATTAAGACAAAAGCGTTACTGTGAGAGGAGGGATTGAAGTTGAGGGAGTAAATGTGTTCATATTATTCACGTAAGCGCGCATGACCATACATACACACGCGCGCTCCACCACGCGCGCACAAAAAGCTTCGTACTCATATATATAAATTAAATAATACGAGTAGAAACTGATATTAATTAATTATAATCAGTGTCTTAGCAAATTAAAAAAATCCAAAGACTAAAAATTATATTACATAGAAAATTAAGAGGAATGACCACCAAGGTGGTCACACAACGCTGATGAGCTTTTGTTCGTATTTTTTCAATTGTCTTGTTCAGTTTTACATTCTGGCGTTTGGTCAAATTTTTCTTGAGAACACACTCTTCGTGGTAAGGCGATTTGACGTCTATATTTAGCATATTAGGTGTCTACCTTGGTGATCATTCTTCTTAATTTTGTATATATATATATATAGGGTGTCGTACAGGGCAGTTATAACACACAAAACTCAATGATACGCTGGACCAGCATGGATTGCGATCCCTGGACGAAAATCAGTGCGTGACATGGGCATCAACATGAGTAATGATGTCCCTTCCAGGTGCATATTACTAAGTTGGTAATAAAATGTAGACAGTTGACCGGATGGATCCTTCAGAACGAGAGAGCAGGAAACCGTGAAGGTCCTCCTGCAGACTTTCTTCCTTAGCTGTCTGTATCACTGCCCCAATCTTAGTCACCAAACAGTGTAAAATATATGACGGGGCTCGAGGCGATCCAACGATACTACACAAAGGTAATCTCATTGCCACATGTCACTTACTGGGAGAGATTCTATTAGTTAGAACGAAGGCGGGAGAAGATAATCAGTAATATACATCTGGAAAATATTAGAAAAACTTGTTCCAAACTGTGACACTGTCAATTACGAAAACAGCCAGTTGGAGACAGGTCTCCACTGAATACTTCCAAAAATCCCAAAATTGCCAGCAAGGTACAGGACCAGATACTGCAACAACTTCTGATTCAAGGGTTTGCTGTTCTTTAATGTCCTCCCTTAGAGCCTGAAAGACATGCACGGCGTGGATGTAGGCGTTTTCAAAACAGAACTGGATCTCCTTCTGTAAAGAGTTCCGGATGAACCTACCTCAAGTCGCGGAACACAGATGAAGGGGCAGCAACCTCAAACTCACTCATCCACCAAATGCTACATGTCAGAGGAGGTTTAGTGAAAGTGTAGCAAGTTAAACGCCATTTCCACAGCGTGGCCACAGCCTCGTTCTACAGCTAAAGGGAGAGGTGGAACAAATAAAGTATTATTGGACGCTCAGGAAAGAAGGGAAGAAGGAGGGTTTAACGTTTCGAGCGGAGCTCTTCTTCGGAAACATAGGAGAAGGAAAGATCCCGAGAAGGGAAGACAGAGGAAAAACATCGCCAGTGATACTCGCGAGGTCACATATATATATATATATATGTATATATATATGCAAAGATTACGTATATATATATATACGCAAAGATTACGTTCTGTTTACGCAGCTTGTTCTAGAAAACTTACAAAGTCTACGTGAAGGCATGTGTATGTGCATCTGTGTATATCTATGTGTGTATATGTACGCGCGCGTGTGTGTGTGTGTATGTGTGTGTGCAAGTGTGCGTGTGTCTTTGTTTTGTGTGTGTGTGTGTGTGTGTGTGTATGTGTATGTGTGTTTATGTAATTATGTCGTAATATTTTCATTTGCAGTCAATACAGCAAAATATTTGCGAACCATTCATACATTTATTACGTATCAAAACTGGCATGACCTCCAGGTAAAACTGCTGATGGGTGGTATGTTTATCTGCTCTTTCGAATTGGTTTCATTACATGGGTCTCCTACATTTTAGATATTGTTTGAATATTTTGTCCATTATTAGCTTTAGTGTTACACTGCCACTTACTGCTGTTGTCTTTTGACTGAGAAAAACTCTCTCTCTCTTTCTCTCTCTCTCTTTCCGTCTACATTTTCCTTTACCTTCTTTTTTCCCCATTATCTAGCCTGCTGTCTTGCCGCTCAGTTATCATTGTTACAATACATTTCACACTGCGCGTTAGACTATGAATGGAATTAATTGTGTTCATGAGTCGACATTTGACTGACAATTGTGAATAGTTTTACACGAATAAACTCTTATCACACCAACGCTCATTTATATTTTGAGTTAGTTTCTTGGAGTTTTAAATTCACTGGTCAGATGTGATGGAAAGTTCGTGATACATACATACAAACATACATACATACATACATACGTACGTACATATATACATACATAAGAAAATATCCGAGAGAAGGACAATAAACAAAACATTTAACCGCAACCAGCCAGCGGTATACAGAGACATGAGAGGAGGAGTAGCAAACATCATGGAAGCTCCTTCACGAGAAGACAGACTCCTTCTGGGGGGAAATCTGGAGTGAAGAGAAGAAATTAAATCAACGTCCTCTGTGGCTGGAAGAAATCCGAAAAAAGTTATTGCCCCTGCGTTACATCCAATCCAAGACATAAAATATTGATGGTGAAACACTTGCAACTGTGATCCAGAAACTCCAGCATGAAAAAGTACTTGGAAAAGACTTGATTGTTGGATATTGATACAAAAGGCTAACACTCTATCTACCATAACTTATGAATCTGTACCAGCTAGCTCTCATTGAGAAGAGTAGCAAACTACACTGGCTAGCTCTGGCAGAACCACCCACATGGCAAAAAAAAAAACTACCGGTCAAATTCAGCACCACCGACATGGCAGAATGCATGGGGATCGAAGAATAAGCGTAAACCAATGTCACCGGTGGTTTCAGAAATTCCGAGCTGGAGATAAATGAAAGAACAGCTGAGGAAAGAAACTTTCCGCAGTCTAAGACTAGATTAAACAAAATCCCACAGTAAAATCATGGGCTATAGTATCACTTTGTTATGGAGCTGGAATCATAAACTGACGAAAGAAAGAACTAATGAGTATGGATACAAAGAAAGAAACTATAGGCAGTGGACGGAACATTCTATCCCAAGAGTGACAATATGTTGTAGTTGTCCAGTAGGAAGGGCGGGAGAGCTTTGATCATTTGCTAGGTTTCTGATGAAGCAGAGGAAAACATCTTAGGGTGAAATGTAAACAATGTTCTGGGGTCATTGTTGATGCATGTGCAGAGGTCAGGTATCATCAAAATTGATAATTGTATAAAGAAAGAAGAGATGAAAGAGGAAAAGAATTATAAAAAAAAGAGAAGCAGCATAGAAAGAAAAAAAATGTACCGTCAGTTTGCAAGAAATAGGAACGCCAATACAGATTCAGAAATCCGCAGGTCATGGAGTCAGAGGAGTGACTTGACGTTAGCGATAGAAGCACTTATGTGTCGCACATGATCAAATGTTGTGGACGAACTATGTGAAGAACAAACACAACTGAGAGCGACAAATGCAGAGAGTGTGTTGTGCGAGGATTGAAACGATATGTCATTGTTCGCGGATGCCCGAAATTGGCACAAACGAAATCACGAAAGATGACAGGACAATGTAGCAAAAATTATCCTTTAGGAGCTCTGTGGAAAATATGGCATACAAAAAGCAAAGACGTGGTATGATCAGATCCCATAAGGAGATACCGAGAACGAATTCTGCAAAATCCTTCGGAATGCAATTATTTAGGGTAACCATCAGATTATACATCGGGAACCTAACATTATTGTGGTGAACAAAAGCAGATGCACTTAGTGTTACCACTAAAGTTACATGCCACAAGAATAACCTAAATCATATACTGTATTCAAAGCATGGATTGAGTTTGCCTTCTCTAGACGGTTACTTAAGTTATAAGTCCTATGTATATATATATATATATATATTATATATATATATATATATATATATATATAATATATATATATATATATATATATTATATATATATGTATGTATATAAATGAAAGAATGGAGTCGAACGACGATTTTAACAAAATTCCTTTACTCTCGACATATGTTTCGAAGACTGCATATTCTTAATTCCGAAGGAATAAAGGGTGCATTATCCGCCTCCTCATCTGGAAAGACAAGGAACCTATATATATATATGTAGGTTATACCTCTCCATTGCCTGTATATAGAAAATGGGTGTATGTGCTTCTACACACACATAAGTATATGTGGACTTTGTTTCTGAGAGTGTGCAGATTCAAAGTTGCAAATACACTAATATAATTTCTATATACAATTATTTAAAACATGTAGAAAATATTCTGATCGGGCAAATATATAGTTCAGAAACTCTTTTACCATCTGTATTTGCTTATGTGTTTTTTTTGTGTGTGTATATGTATATATGTCTAGTTAAGTACATATGTATATACGCGCGTGTAATACAGTATATATTCTTTGTAAATGTATGTCCTATCTCAAAGTGTATACATATGCAGATCTGTATGATTATGTGTACGTATCGGTGCGTGTGTATATATATTTATATGAGTATGGGTATATATAGGCAAGTATGTATATGTCTATGTATGTGCGTAAGTATATATATATATATATATATATGTATAGTCCTGTAAATAATAATAATGGTATTTTTATATAAGCTTAAAGTGATCACAGTATATTGACTAAGGGAATAGTTTAATAAAGGGGCATATAAGCCTCGACAAGAAAAAGAAGGCTTTCTTCTCCGTGTGGAACACGAACCCAGATCTATTTGTTAACGCGACTAAGTATGTTACCTTTACACAAGCAAATTAGCCTGCTTCTTTCTGTCAAGTTTAAGAACTATATAAGTTCGTATTTGTTCTAGGTAAACAAACTTTCCATATGCTTTTGGTGCGAATGTCATTTTTTTATACGGCGTCACATAGAAATAAGAAACATTCGCACCAAAAGCACACACACACGCACTCACTCACTCTCATACACACACACACACACACACACACATATATATATTTATATAATAAGAAAAAAATATATATCTGAATGTCCAACCTGATTTAAAACTTAGGAATCACAATTTTTTAAATGTATATATATATATATATATAATAGTTATCGCCATACTAATATGGCATTCTTATAAAAATAAGAAAAAAGCTGTCCGCTTATTAGCTCCATGAGGCCATCGCCTTAAGTTAGCTATTTGATACACAAACTGTATCCATATAACCTTAGTTATTTTAATATTTCTATTATTGAAAACAAGTGGATGTATTCCACCGAAACTAGGTAAATAAAACCATCGAACAGAGATTGTCGGAAGCGACACCTACTGGCTGGCTACGTTGCATTGAAAAGGGGTAATACTCCGAAACGCGTCTGTAGCTGCCGGTCAAGTAGTGTGGAGCGACTGACCTCCCTTGTTCGAAGGTTATATGGATACAGTTTGTGTATCAAATAGCTAACTTAAGGCGATGGCCTCATGGAGCTAATAAGCGGACAGCTTTTTTCTTATTTTTATAAGAATGCCATATTAGTATGGCGATAACTATTATTTTCCGGGAACGCTGCCGCTGTTCTCTTTTAGAGAGACTTAGTTATTTTAATATTTCTATTATATATATATATATATATATATATATATATATATATATATGTGTGTGTGTGTATGTGTGTGTGTGGTGTGTGTGTGTGTGTGTGTGTGTACACAACAAAATGGCAATTATTGACAGCATCAACATAGAAGAAACTGATGAGATATCAGCCATTGAATAGATGAGCTAAAACTCAGAAACAGGCCCTGACGGATTCCCAACAATCCTCCTAAAGAATTGCAAAGGGGCTGCAGCTAGACAACTTCAGATTCTCTTTCAGAGTTTCCTCACAACTGGGAAACTGCCCAAAACGTTAAAGTAAAGCATTATATGCCCTATCCATGAGAGACGTACTTGATCAAACGCTAATAATTATAGACCTGTCTAACTTCCCTTTTCAGCAATGTCATGGAGGGCATTGTTAGGAAGAAACTAATTGAGTTTTTCTTTAAGATAAGATAATGAATTGCTTCCTGAGACCCAGCATGGCTTTCGCTCAGGCAGAAGCTGCCTTACACAGATTTTGCAACATTATGACTGGGTGTTGAAACAATTAATGAATCGCTCAAATGTAGATGTCATATATATTTGCAAGGCCTTTGATAAGGTTGATCATAGGATGATATGCCGCAAGCTACGGAGACTCCGCATAACTGGGAAAATTGGAGAATGGTTGCATGACTTCTTTATAGCAGCCAACGGAGATCTCTTCTTGGAGACATTAATAGAAAGTGGAGTGTCTCAGTGAACTGTTCATGGTGGCTATTTAAGACACGCCATCAGTTACACAGATACACACACTTACTAGCTATGCCGACGACATAATAGTACAAGCAATCAAAGAACGTAGATGCCATATATAAATGGGCTGAAGACAACAATTTGCAATCACATACGGTGCGTGATCTTCGGATTGACGTAAGCAAGTATGCCTCGTTTCACATGCATGTCACCAAGGTGGTGGCAGTGTGAAGGTGAATGGCAGGATGGATTATCAGGACCTTGAGAACAAGGAACCAGGAAACTATGCTGGTCATGTGGAGAACATTTGTCCTCAGCCGTCTGGACTACTGTTCTCAACTATGGTCACCCTACACTATAGGATTAATACCAGAACCTGACGTGGTTCAGAAATAATACACGAGGAAGATTGCATCAATGGGACAGCTGAACTACTGGGAGAGACTGAAAGAGCTACGACTCTAATCCTTGGAGTGAAAACGGGAGAGATACGCAGTGATATATGTATAGAAGATGCTGGAGCGGCTAGCACCAAATTTTGGAATTGAGAGTTATACAAGACTTCGAAATGGATGTCACTGCACTGTTCCAAAGCCCCAGCTGTCTCACCTAGGGCGTGGATAATGTACTGCAATAGCTTGAGATTCAAGTGCCCTCAGCTATTTAATTCCTTGCCAAAAGCTCTCAAGGACCTCCTTGGAGTGAGAGTAGAGGTTTTCAGGAAACCACTCAACATTTTACTATCCAAGATCCCAGATGAACCAATATCAAGGTAAGAAACTAAAATGAGGGCAGCGATATCGAACTCCCTCCTTTACCAGAAGCCAAACCCATAGAATTGGTCAATTAAAAGCTGATTACATTGGCGGTGACCCACCATAGCCGCAGCCTATAGGGATACGAAAGAAAGAAACTTAAACCATTTTAACCCCCCCCCACTTCATTTTCATACATAGGACTGATTTTGTAAAAATTTGTTTAATAATTTAAGTCACTTACTGATTACATATATATATAGTAATACCACACTTCACGAGACCCCTTTTTATGAAATCTTGGCTTAAGGAGTGTTATTTTTCAAGCTCAAGATCCAAAGTTTGAACGAAATTCAACAGTTTCTATGCGTGTTGCCGTGAAATTTATAGAGAACCAAAAACAGCTCCTTCTAAGCAAATAACTTTAGACATGTTTTTTAAAAAGAAATTTACAAGAAATTTACGAGTGGTTGTGAATCGGCGCGTCCACCACTATGCCATATGCCCGTGGGCATATGGCATAGCGGTTAAGAGCGCGGGTAGAAAAGAAATAGGTTAAGAGCGCGGGCTACTAACCCCAAGGTTCCGAGTTCAATTCCAGGCAGTGACCTGAATAATAATAATAATAATAATAATAATAATAATAATAATAATAATACTAATACTAATAATAATAATAATAATAATAATAAATAATAATAATAATAATAATAATAATAATAATAATAATAATGATAATAATAACAACATTAAAAAATACATTAGGAACGAGAACCCATGTTCGAAATTTACTCAAGACACCTGATGATGGCTTGAATGTATATCGGTCGAAACGTTGTGTTAACAACAATCAAGATGAGGACAAATATCTGTCAAATGTAAATAATGTACATAATTCATAATCTCTTAAATATACAACTGTAGTATCCCATAGGACTCAACAGATTTAGGCCAGTAAGCTACCAACAAAATATGAAGAATCTTTATTAGACATCGCTTTTCTGGAACCCTCCAAAATAAAGGATGAAATATAATTCAACCTTTTCACACACACACACACACACAAATACACACACACACACACACACACACACACACACACACATATATATATATATATATATATATATATATATAATAATAAATATTAGGGAATAAATCCAAATTTACAGGGAAAAAATCAGATTTAGGATTAAATCCAATTTTATAGTAAAATATTATAAAATATTATTAGAGACAAAACCACTATTTTGCAAAACAAACAAGGAAAGACTTAATTTTAGAATTGGGAATGGAATAGTGTAGTAGTAAGGCAGGCATCGAGAATAGACTTGGGTTACTGCAAATTGTTTGTTAGAGCTGCTAAGATGAGCTAAAGCTCATAAATGTATATAATAATTTATCATGGTAGTTTTATTAAAGAATCCATTCATAATAAATTTTTTTAAGTAGTGTTGGTTTGCCACGTGGATATAGTTTTTAGTTCCATTTATTCTATTTCTCCAATCATAATTTTAAATGACGTTTACTTTCCATGGCGCGTATTCTTTTTATACATAAGTTTATATTTCTATGGTAACGTAATTTTGGTTTGATTTTTTTAACGGCTTAGAATTTAATTTCACTTCATAATTTGAAACTGACTTGTAAGTATGTATTTTATTTCTCCTTATGTCATATTGTTATTTTTGATATTCTGGTTAATTACGATGTATTTAATGTTGTTTTTCATTGGAGTGTTTATGTATATGAGATTGTGTGTGAGTTTTTAGTTGTATAATTTATTTATCTGTATGAGTGTGGGTGTGTAAATATTGTTGTATATATCGAGTTTAGTGAGTATGTATATGCGTATATGTGAGGGAGTATATGTATCTGTTGTGTGTGTGTGTTTTGCGTGTGTGTGTGTTTGGTTGTGAATGTGTATATGGGTTTGTTATTTAGATTGGGGATGTATGTGTTAATTTGTCTGTGTGGGGAGGGAGTGGGTTTTTGGTGTATATTGAGGTTTATAAGTTAGTATAGGTATGTGTGAGTGAGGTGGGTATTTGTATAAGTCGTGGGTCTGTGGTTTACGTGTGTGTATTTGTGTGTGAATGTTTAGGTTAGGGGGATTGCTATATAGGTTTGTTATAGAGTTTAGCAAAGGGAGATTTTATCGTTATATGTTTTTAAGAGTTTTGGTTTCATGGTTTTTTTAGGGAATTCGTGGTAATTTGTCTATTTTCGATGTTGGTTGTTTTATTACATTTTTCATTCATAATTTTTGAGTGGTGTTCGTTTTGCCACGTGAATATTATTTTTAATTCCATTCCATTTATTCATTTCTTTCTCCATTCATTTTTTAAAGATGTTCGTTTCCAGAGCGGTAATACTTTTTATACATATGTTAAGTTCCTTGGTAACGTAATTTTGTTTGGTGTATATGTTGAGGCTTATATGTACTTGTGGGTGTGTGTGAGTGGGGTGGGTGTTTGTATTTGTTATGGGTGTGTGGTTTACGTGTGTGTATTTGTGTGTGAATGTATAGGTTAAAGGGATTGCTATATAAGTATGTTATAGTGTTTAGTAAAGGGAGGTTTTATCATTTATGTTTTTGTGAGTTTTAGATTATCATGGTAGTTTTAAAAGAATCCATTCATAATTTTTTAAAAATAATGTTGGTTTACCGCGTGTATATAATTTTTAATTCCATTTATTCTATTTCTCCATTCATAATTTTAAGTGAGGTTTGCTTCCATAGCGCGTATTCTTTTTATACATAAGTTATGTTCCTATGGTAACGTAATTTGGTTTGATGTTTTTAACGGATTAGAATTTAATTTCACTTCATAATTTGAAACTGACTTGATAGTATGTATATTATTTCTCCTTATGTCATATTATTATTTTTGATATTCTGGTTACTTACGATGTTCTTTATATATCGTATTATGTGCAATAATGTTGTTTTTCTTTGGGATTGTGTGTGAGTGTGTGCGTATTTTGGTTGTGTAGTTTGTTTATCTGTATGAATGTGGGTGTGTTAATATTGTTGTGTATGTCGAGTTTGGTGAGTATGTATATGTATATGGTGTGTGTTTTACGTATGTATATTTGTGTGTGAATGTGTTTATGGGTTTGCTATTTAGGTTTGGGGATGTATGTGTTTATTTGTCTGTGTGGGGTTGAGTGGGTTTTTGGAGTATATGTTGAGGTTTATATGTAAGTATAGGTATGTGTAAGTGGTGTGGGTATTTGTATATGTCGTGGGTGTGTGGTTTACGTGTGTGTATTTGTGTGTGAATGTTTAGGTTAGGGGGATTGCTATATAGGTATGTTATAGAGTTTAGTAAAGGGAGATTTTATCATTATATGTTTTTATGAGTTTTGGTTTATCATGGTAGGTTGTTAAGGAATTCGTAGTAATTTGTGTCTATTTGCGATGTCTGTTGTTTTATTGCATTGTTTCATTCATAATTTTTAAGTAGTGTTCGTTTACCAAGTGAATATAATTTTTAATTCCATTTATTCCATTTCTCCGTTCATAATTTTAAGTGATGTCCGTTTCTAGAGCAGGAATGTGGGTTGTATGTGTGTGTGTGGGAGTATGAATAAGTATTGTGTTGAAGTATTTAGCTATTTTATTATTTATTTAGTTGCCTAGACGTTTTTATGTGTATGTATAGGGATATATATATAGGTGTGTGATTTAGTGTATGTAGTTAGATATGGTTATATATAATTAGTTATATGTGTATGGGTGTATATATAGTTTATTATTATATTACTATTATTTTTTTGTTTTGTTTTATATTTTATATTTTATATTTTATATTTTATATTTAATTGTTGATAGGTTTATTTTAGTTTATATATTGTTTATATATTGATTATAAATGGATTATATATAGGTTATATATGGATTATATATTTATATTTTTTTCATTAATACTTTAATTATTTAAAAAAAAATTATTATTTTTATATTTTAAAATATTGATATTTTAGATTGGAAGCCCACCTGAAGATTGTCGATCAAGACAAGAAACAATTGTAGTGGCGGTGTTTTTGACTATTCATTAAAATTTTATGTATTGATTAAGTCTTTCCTTTTGTTTGTTTTGCAAAATAGTGGTTTTGTCTCTAATAATATTTTATATATATATATATATATATATGTATATATATGTATATTTATATATATATATATTTATATATATACATATATATATATACATATATATATATATATAATATATATATATATATATATAATATATATATATATATATATAATATATATATATATATATATAGAGAGAGAGAGAGAGAGAGAGAGAGAGAGAGAGAGAGAAGCGGAGTAGTGAGATAGTGAGATATAGATATATTCCCTCCAGTATCCGAGCCTGACAATTCGTCTATAAAGCTAAGAGCTTTATGGAAACCATTGGTCACTGTATGACCAGACATGTATTAAATTACATATACGTTTATACACACACACACACACACACACACACATATATATATATATATATATATATGTGTGTGGGGGGGGGAGTTGTGTGTGGCTATGGACCGTCGGTGAAAATGTGTTAATACATGACCATCAGAATAATGCACATAATATATTTAAATTCAATTTCTTTATCTGGCCACTCATGTTTTACAGAATAGCCATATTTGCATTCACTTCTATTATTTTTCTACCTCTGCTCATTACAGACATTCTGTAATGTGTTCATTCTTTTTGGCTGGTTATTCATACGCATTGTTTTTCTAAATCTATCTTATTTTTCGTTTGGAGTTTCTGATATTTTATTTTACACGGTGATGCCTATGGCTCTCTCTCAGTAATTTGTATATCATTGGCTCAACTATGTATTCATTGCTTGATTTCGAAATTACTATCTGTGAGAAAATGTATTGTTTTAATACGAATTTTCTTATATTGGGATGCATGTAGCTGTTTGTTTTATTATTCTATGTCTGTTTTTTTTTGCCTCTAGATGTTATTTTTCTTTTGTCGCCTTTCAAATTACTTTGCGGAAGCAATTTTATGTTGTTAAGGTCCATTGGCTGCAAATGATTGGTTCGAGGTTTCGCATAATTTTACTTCTGAAATGTTAACATCTTTCTCTCTCTCTCTCACCCTCTCTCTCTCTCTCTCTCTCTCTCTCTCTATGTATCTGTCTATTTATTGAATATATGTAAATACACACACGTGCCTACGTGCGATTACACCCCCCACACATATTGAAGACTTATGTATCATACATATACACACATGCACATATACATTAAGGTGATGACTTTTTCACAACCTAATAACCCTATACTGTAATTCGATGAATAATTTCATAAAAATCAGGAAACAAACATTTATTTTGCTTTATTTAACAATGATGAAGTCATCCTCAACTTCTTAAGAAATCGATCTCTACTTTTGACCCAAATCATGCAAAATTTGTGTGGGGTTTCATAAATGCCAGGCCAAGTGTTTACCAAACTCGGTGTGCTGATTGAATGCAATGTAGAAATAGAATATCTGAAATTTAAGCTTTCTAGTTGAAGCAGTTTCGAAGATATCGGGTTTTAAAACTGTAATCACTAAGTGGCACTAGATTCACACTTCGGCATTTCTGCTCCCTAAATCCTTCTAAACGCAAGAGGGATGTGGAATAAAAGTGTATTGAAAGATATGTAAGATTACTGAATTGAAATTGCTCTGTGGAAAGGTTCAAAACTAGGTTATTTTGAGAAAAAAAAATCATTACAAGCATTCGATAACATACAAAATTAAATATAATACCTATTTTTAACTTTATAGGTTTAATTCTAATTTTAAATAACGGTATAAGAAAAAGAGTGCTGAATGTTAGCAATTTTTAAACATAAGGAATTACTATGTTTTGTTAGATAAAATAAATCGAAGTTGAAGATTCTCCTTCTTTTTACAAATATCATAAAGGTGTTTAAGAAATTTCATTGCCCGTTCTGCACTCTAATTTGTTCTGGGAATTTCGAGTTTCTATGGTTCTCGACTCCAAAGGTTTTTACAGAGTTCAATGTTTTTCTTTTTTTATGAACTTGCAGGCTACCACATAACATTTTATAATAATGTGCATTGAACATTTGGTCAGTAAGAGATGAATGGAGAAAACATTGAGAAGAAAAACTCTTATCTCTGTTAGAAGAATAAATGACAAAAGAGCTAGAATTGCTTGTGAATTCCATCTTAGGTTACTTAAGTTGAGTATCTTTTGAAGCACTTGGAAATTTGCCGGTTTCTTCAAAGACACGAAAACCTCTGGTCAAATGAGATAGAAAATTGAACGTCATCTTTCCATCCTCCTGATTCTTTCCCTTGCCATTGTTAAAATTAGGCTGGAATTTCTCGTAATTATTTAGAAGCTCTGGGGTACACTGTATAGTAAACATTAGGAGATTACTTGTTTTTCTCCAAGTTCGTTGTCCATTACCACACGAAGAACTCTATCAAGGATATGATACTGACAACCAATAAATTGCGTTTCTTTCAAACACTTTTGAGCAAAGTCTTTGCAACTCAATGACATTGCCATTTTTTTCCCCAGTGTTCATACTCGTTGTATCAGCGACGATCATCATTACACAGTTCCATAAACTGTATTCATAAAAAACAGCTGTTATTTCTTTCGCACCAGTATCGGCTTTTCCCTTTGGTATTTGGAGTGCTTGTAACTTAACTTCCCACTGTTCATTCTTTAAAACTAGCGCTTGGTATTCTAGGTCATCAATATGTTTACCATCACAATGCAATGACAAGTTTTCAAAATGTAGTGTTTTATTCAGTTTCTTTTTTAGTTTAACAGCTTCTTTGATTGTCGATCTCTAAATACCAAATTGGGAAGGAGTTTCGACATTGATTCCGTCTTGTGGTAACTGTGGCTACTCTTTGTGTTGATAGCTTGGAAGATATTACTAACTTGGTTGCAGTCCAGTTTTGCTATTCTCCCTCCTTGCTTGGGTGGATTCTTCATCTGATTTTTTCGGACTCTTGATATTCTCTTTTATCCTCTGCTTCAGAGTTAGCGATGACATTGAAGTTGGTCTGGTTGAAGTTGGCATTAAAGACACTTTTCTTCTTTTGGGTGGATGGAAAGTTTTGAAACCGGCTCCCTTTCCCGTTCCATACCTAACCTGTCACTTTCTTCCAATTTGAAGATAATATAACCTATTCTCAAAGCACAGCCACTCGCCCTTTTTCTTTGTGATGTCAACAATTTCTTGTGAATGAATCGTATTATCCTAGTTTTACACATTTATCGTAGGCGTTTAGCATCTTTTCTACATTTGCTTTACATTTTGAATTGATAAATATGGCAAATTTGATTTTTTGCTATAAAATAGTTACTCATTTCAAATTTTCCATTGTTCTTTCTTTCCCTCCTTTGATGGCACCTCTAAGGAACAGGTAGAGACCGACAATTTGAACTTTTATTGGTATCCTATAGTTGTTTTTCAAATAATTCTCTTCTAGAGGAACTGTTCTTCTTTTTCTATGTGAGCCTTGAAATTGCACTACATTCTTCGTCCATAGTTTTTGTTTCTTTGAGTGACACAAGCACTTCCCTTATGAGACATTATTTTAAATAATCTAGTTAGATAAGCCTAATATTCTGAAAAACAGTTAATATAGTCAGCGTTTTTAGCCTCACGGAAATACAAAGGAGAAGAAGCGATATTTCCTAAAGTAGGGGCTACGTGGTAACAAATTAAAAACTCTATAACCCCTAAATTACTTAAACTGGTAAGCTAAAATTTGAGATATACTACCTCTACATTGCATTAAGTCAGCACACCAAAAACCTTGAGTAGGCATTGTGAGCCCCCACCTACAATTTTGCATGATTTGGGTCAAAAGTGATTGTTAGATTTCCTAAGTTGGGGTAAAGTTTTTGAAAAAATTCAAAATAAATGTTATTTTCCTACTCATATAAAATTGTTCATCAACTTTTAATACAGGAAATTGTGTATTTTTAAAGAAATCAAAACGACATAACCCTAATATACATATAAACACCCATCCGTAAATTTATCGGCGTTCGTTCATACAAGCAGACTTGTGTATCTGTATGTATGTATGTATGTATGTATGTATGTATGTATGTATGTAGTATGTATGTATGTATGTGTGTATGTATGAAGTTTTGCCCGTGGAAATTTCCTTCCTGACAATTGTGGTTATGCATGTCTGAGGATGTATTTTATTTGAGCAAGCATTCACAGATGTTTCTCAATAAGTAATATCTGTAATGATGCCTTATCAGTTATTTTCTCATGTTCTCTAAATGATATGTGCATACGTAATTCTGGGAAGATTGCAATTTCGTGTTTTCTTTTCCTCGGTTTGATAAATTTGTTTCATATTGCCATTGTTATAAATTCGAGATTACTTTTGCTGCTGTTTCATCATATAAGTGTAAACGCATTTATATATATATATATACATACATACATACATTCATATATACATACATACATAATACATACATACATAATACATACATACATAATACATACATACATACATACATACATACATATATACATACATACATAATACATACATACATAATACATACATACATACATACATGCATACATACATAATAGATACATACATACATATACGTATATTTATACAACCTTATATGTATTATGTGTCATATTTTAGCTAATAATTACATGTCTTTATGAGTTTATTTGAATTAAAATTTCTTTCTTTTCTTCCTCCCGTGGAAACAAATAAAAAAAACGTTTATATAATTCAGTTAGGCAAATAGAATTATTAATATATTCTACATGCCTATATTATATAACTCTTATAAAAATCCTAAGAGAACTTGCTGGAGAACTTACAATACTATTTTAATATGAAGCAGTTTCCCATATATCTTTGCAGGACTGAATACAAATTTTCTGTTGTACCAAAAACTTTTCAATTTGAATACATCCCAATAAATAATTTTGGTGAAAAGCAATTCACAATAAAATTAAGAATAATGCAAAAGATAATGTTTCTACATTGTTATCATTATAAGCATTCCATTATTTTTATTCTATGTTAGTCAGGATTGTTCTTATTCTTGGTAGAACTTATGAGAGTAGTGTGTTACTCATTGTAGCCTTATATATCCAAATGATTTCAATGAGACTTTTATAGTTCAAAGACCCTCTGATGACCCTTAGAAGCAAAGCTTCTGTAAAACTCAACAGGATATTCCGTTCCAATTTCATTTAACTATTTACCTATTTTATTAATCATAATCTCTAATGCACCAAGTATTACATGTATAACCTTTACATATTTTATATTACAAATTCTCGTAATCTCAACTATTAATGGATCGCATTTTTGAAATATTGTATCCTCATTCTTAATGATTCTAGAATCAAATGGATATAGTGGTTAACACAGAAAGAAATTTCGCATTTCCTTGACTATTACTGATATAGATAGCTTCTGGTGCTTTTCCTTCTTATCCATTACAATATCTTGTAAAATCCCCATTTCTCAAAAAGCTTCCAGTGCAAACGTTTTCCATCTTGGCAATCATCCTATTTTTTATACTTTTCCCCGGCCAACTTGGAGTATTTTACAACAATGTGTCCTACTGTTTCATCCAGTATTCCACTAACACTACATTTTGCTGACACCACCCCGATAAACATTTTTCAAGTTGCTTGTTGGCAATTCCTTTTTTTTTCAATGACCCTATTTTTTTAAACACTCCAACTGTTTTTACACATACATTCACAGTTTTTCCAAAACAGACTACACAAAGGTTTCTCTTCAAACCTCTTTCATTTGTTCTTATTGCATTTTGGTCCTTTTCGCCTAATCCACTCTTGATCAGCTGTTCTTTATTCACTGATGTATCAATTTCTCTGAACTCTTTTATAGATAACCTAGTAAGCTTTTTTGTTCCATAGGCACACACTCTTCCACGCTTAATTAAGCCATTTCAATCCTGCTCACTTTACAAAAACAACGACTAGTGTCAGCTTTCTGATGTTGGGCTCTGTACATGTTGGGCTCTCTACATGTTTGTCTCTGTACATGTTGGGCTCTGTACATGTTGGGCTCTCTACATGTTTGTCTCTGTACATGTTTGTCTCTGTACATGTTTGTCTCTGTACATGTTGGGCTCTGTGCATGTTGGTCTCTGTACATGTTGGGCTCTGTGCATGTTGGTCTCTGTACATGTTGGGCTCTGTCATAGTTAACTGTAATCTAATTTCTCTTTCAAGTTTTTGTGTGGCACTTTTCTTCCAATAACCAATTCCAGCTCTATATCCTTTAAAGAACACTACTCTTGAATTGATCACGATTGTTATTATTATCATTATTTTCATTATCATTATTATTTTTTTTCATATACATACGCTCAGCAGATTAGACTGTTGGAAAATAAAAGAATCCTAGCATCGGGCTACAACAAGTTGGCGTAGATGCCAACGACCCACCTATTGGGTTACAGCTAGTAACCCTCTTAGGTATCTTAGGTGTACCTAATAACACTGTTTTCTTCAACTGTACCAAACTGGGTTTTATGCCTATTTCCTCTATCCATCTGTTCCTAGTGCACTTATAACTACTGGGATATATTTTACCTGCATTTTAAGAATTAGGTAAACGCAAAGGAGAGCTCAGAAACATCGCTGAAAAGAGAAAGGGTAATCCTTCTACGACATACCTTGGAATAACTTCCAAGGTCAGGGGGGATTTCCTCCCCCCTGAAATAGACGTAGCTT
>NC_043012.1:10214977-10242622 GCF_006345805.1 Octopus sinensis
TAATTATTTTTTTATTTAACACCAATTTTCTATACGTTTTAGTTATAGAGACCTCACAGAACAGTCAAAAACTACATCTACTGCTTATAATTGAATACTGGAGTGAAACCACCTAAAGCTATTGAAGAGTTTCAGCGAGATTCTATTTATTGATTGGTGAGAAATGGTTTGGAGAAAACCAATTGTATGCAAACGTTAGGATTGTTCTGTTGCTGGAAATTCGCAGTTTTAGAGTTTCAGAAAACATAGATAGAACACAGATTTCGTTCCGGTTTGAACATCCGTGTATTTTTAAGAAATGCATGAACGCTGTAATTTCGCGCAATTACATGTATGTTATATTGGGTTCGAAGATTTGGTACCATACCAGTAATTTCGAGGGGGATTGGCTGAGTTAATTAAATCGAGTAGAGTACTACACGACTGGTACTTATTTTATCCTTCTCGAGAAGGTGAAGGGCAAAGTCCTCTCGGCGACAATTCAACTTGAAACGTAATGGCAGGAGATGTGCCGCGCAGCAGCTCGATCGGTGCGCTGACAATTCTGCCAACTTGCTGATTTACCTGTATGTTACATTTGTTTCAAATTTCGGCAAATGGTTACGATTTATAGATCTGCCACAGAATTGAAATTGTACTTATTTTATCGAACAAGAAAGAATGAAAGGCAGAGTTGACCTCAGCGGAATTTCAACCCAAAACGTAAAGATGGAGGAAATGCAGATATGCAGTTTGCTTGGTGTATTAACGATTTTGCCATCTCACTGTTATATTTATGTTATTTTAGTATAATCTCTATGTCTATAAATGGCAAAATATCTGTGTATCTTTGTATCTGTGAGTCCTTTATACAAACCCACAGTTTTTCACGTAAAAGGCTCGCATTTTCTATGGTCTTTCAAAACTGTCTGAGGGTGGTCATGAAGATTTTTTTCATTTCCCCAGTCACCCCAGAAAGCCATTAAGAAATCGATAAACCGACCCCTCATGCCTATAAGTTATGGGCATATCCATTAAATGAATCGATTCAGGAAGGGCTTTACTTTTATGCCTTCGGTTGATTTAAGTTATCCAGCGAGAGCCCAGGATGTTTTATTCAAGTAGGATTAAAAATGAAAAATGAATAAATTGACCCCGCCACAAGGAAGTTTCATAAAAGAAACGTTTATTTGTTTGCATTCAGCCAGAGATCGAATCATTTGCTACATACACAGCAGGCGCATAGGGTTATTAGGGTGGTCCTTTTGGTGCAAGAAATCTTAATTTGATCGACTTTACCAAAATTGTCAATCAATCAGTGGAAACTCAATAAAACTATTCCTTGCGGTGTTTCCGCATTTAAATTGACTGCAACCTTTTCTTTTAGCCCTAATCTGAGGTACGAATGACATAATATGCAAAAGATTTTGAGATACGAGGGAAAATTGAGATGCTAATTAATTTCCAGTCACATACACACACACATATACATATAATATATATATAAAAACCATGTAGCAACACCAAATGGCGGTGCCCCAGCATGGCTACAGCTCATGAGCTGAAACTAAAAAAAAAATAAAAAAAATATGCATATATATATTATTTATATATTATATTATATATATCTTATATATAATATATATATATATATATAATATAATATTAATTAGAGACAAACCCACTATTAGCAAATCAAACAAAGAAAGACTTAATCCAATACATAAAATTTTATATAAATTAATATAATTAAGATTAATTAATCTTATTTATATTTAATTTATATAAATTTTTTTATGTATTGGATTAAGTCTTTCTTTGTTTGATTTGCATAATAGTGGTTTTGTCTCTAATTAATATTATATTATATTTTACTATAAAATTGGATTCAATCATAAATCTGATTTTTCCCTGTAAATTTGGATTTATTCCTTGATATTTATTATTATATATATATACACGAAGGGGTGTGTATGATTGTGTATAGAAGAACATATTACTCAAAGGAATTCCAACTCTGTTTTTTATGTTTTATCTATATTCTTATATAGTAAGAAAGAAATGAAATGAAGTATTGCTTGTCTTATTGAACAAATGAAATATTGAAAATTAAATATTAAATGTCAATTCTCATTCAACTAGTATACTTTCTTGCATCCTTTTTTTGCATTTAATCTTTCATCAGGTTCAGATTGTGACAGAAACGCTTCGACTGTTCGAAAGCGTTTCCTTTCAATGACTTACATCTGTTATGTTCTTGCCGTAAGGATTCACTTCCATGCACGCCAGTTTAATTTAATTTATCCTTAGTTGAAGGACACCTCTTGTTAATGTCCTGTTTTCCTGGTCTCTGAAGGTACTAAGAATCCATCCAGTCAGCCTATATAAATGATTTTTTGATTTTTCAGTTTCAGCTAATGAGCTGTGGCCATGCTGGGGCACCGCCATTATATATATATATATATATATATATATATATATATAATATATATAAATATAATATATATATAAATATATAATATATTATACATCCTTATCTGCTGTTCTCGCGGCTATACAACGTTCGAAGTTTACTTTCTTGTCTGTAAAATGAATACGCATACACACGCACACGCACACACACACAACCACACCACATACACACGCACATATATTTATATACATATATATATATATCCATATATACATACATATATATATATATATATATATATATATATATATATAATATATGTATGTATATAGGTATATGTATATATATATGTCTGTGTTTCTGTGAGTGAGTATGTATGCATTATAATATTTGTTCGCATATACTGGTTTGTCATAGTAGGAATACATTTCTTGTTATTTTCACTTGTAGCGAATAATTGAAAAAACAAGAAACGAAAGAAGAATAGTGCATTTTGTCTTATATAATAGAATTGTGGTTTGATAGAGTACATCTCTATATAAATACTATAATTCTGGTATAATAATTTGTTCCACCCAACCCCGATCCATTTTAGTTCACGATCAACGTCAATTTGCTTCTAGTATATATATAACATCTCATCTCAAGTTTACAGTGAATATTATCTTCTATTTTCGGTTTTAAATATTTTAAGTATTTATCTTTACGATATTATTTTCTTGAATATATAACAATTGTTATATTCAATATACGTATCTTGTTCACGATTGTGGATGAATAAAACACGAACAATAGATAAAAAAGAAAGTGTTATCCGCAGTATATAAAGATATTCTGTAATTAAATAATATCATACTGTAATCATTCATTTGATACCCACACTTCGCTTCAGCCTAAACGACTGTATTGTGTTCTGATATATATATATTTTTTTGTTTCAGTTTCCTTATTACTTCTGAAAATGACAGGTTAGAAATAAAAGTAAATATCAATTTATATCTTGTATGTTCTTGGGGAATAAAATCTTTCTATTATTTTCTACGAACTCAAATAAAATTGCCAGAACACTTGGGTGGTGGTTGGTGGTGTCGGTGGGAATGGAAAGGTCAGATATGGTTTAAACACTTACTATAGTTTGCAATATCTCTAACACGTATCAAATCAATCTATTATATCTGTCTACA
Organism: Octopus sinensis; assembly: GCF_006345805.1. Lineage (NCBI taxonomy): Eukaryota > Metazoa > Mollusca > Cephalopoda > Octopoda > Octopodidae > Octopus > Octopus sinensis. Next base: position 10,218,554 of record NC_043012.1, read on the forward strand.
TATCTGTCTATCTCTCTGTGTGTCTGCCTGCTTACATCTCTGTCTGTCTGTCTACATATATGTATGTCTGTGTGACCCCGCGCGCAGACACACAAAATACCAGAGTTCATACATTTGAGTTACACACTCGCGTTTTAACTTGGTTCTCCTTTTTTTTAGCTCTTTTTCTCAGTTCTGGCTTCCTAAGCAATATCTGTATTGTGGGTTAGCCAAGTCTAAGAGACTAGCGAACAAGAGACTATCTATCTATCTATCTATCTATCTATCTATCATCTATCTATCTATCTATCTATCTATCTATCTATCTATTTATCTATCCATCTATCTATCTATCTGTCTATCTGTCTGTCTGTCTGACTATCTATCTATCTATCTATCTATCTATCTATCTATTCTATCTATCTATCATCTATCTATTATCTATCCATCTATCTATCTGTCTATCTGTCTGTCCTGTCTGACTATCTATCTATCTATCTATCTATCTATCTATCTATCTTCTATCTATCTATCAATCTATCTGCTGTCTGTCTATCTGTCTTTATATATATATATATATATATATATATATATATATATATATATATATATATATATATAACGGGAAGCTTTATGAAAATAGACAAAAGACGAAGGCAGGTGGAAAACAAACAAACAATGTATTAGTATGGCGCTCAGGAATATAAATAAAACAAGTCTTTAACGTTTCGAGCCTACGCTCTTCAACAGAAGATACCAGAGAGAAAAAAAACACAGAAAGAAGGAGAGAAAAAAAATGCGTGCAGTGAAAATGTGGAAAGCATGAAATGAATGTAAAAAAAGGGGTAATATATGAGAAATAAAAATACAACATATATATATATATATATATATATATATTATATATATATATTATATATATATATATATATATATATATTAGAGGGTTTCGAGATGATGCACAGGTATTATATATTAGAAGAAATGAGGTACTCAGAAATCTGGATGGCTCTATATTTACAGATATTTATTAGTATGTTACATGTTTTTACAAATCATATATCATATATCAGTGCTTCCTTCTACCCTAGTGGAGTTGTCAAATTGAACTTTTGCGGGAATTTTGTCTTTTTTTATAGTATTATTGAGTGTGTAGGGGTGGAAAGAGATAGAAGATAGTATAAAGGGTGAGGAATAGGGGGGAATTGAGAGAGAGAGAGAGAGAGAGAGCGTGTGTGTGTGTGTGTGTGTGTGTGTGTGAGTGATTTTGTATCTGAAAGGATGTTAAAGAAAAACAGAAGGAAAGGAAGGATAAGGAGAGAAAGAAGAAAAAATTTGTTGCTATCTCTGCAGCTGGTTAGTCTTTCAATAGTAAATGATTCTTGTCTTTTAGAAATGGCAAACCCAGCTAGTCACTCCAAGGAGGAGGATAAAAATATCACTTTTAAAAAGATTTCTGGATTTCATTTTATCATTGTCTTGTGAGTGTGTGTGTGTGTGTGTGTATCTGAAAGGAGTGCCAATTGTAAAGGGAATGAAAGGGAGGAGGAGGAGAGAAAGAAGAAAGAATGTGTTTACATTTTTGCAGCTCGTCAGTCTAACGACAGTAAATGATTCTTGGCCTTAAGTAATGGCAAACCGAGCTGGACTCTTCAAGGGGGGAAAATGTCACTTCTCCAAAAAATGTCTGGATTTCTCTTTATCATTGTTTTGTGAGATTGTGTGTGTGTGTATGTGCGCGCGTGTGTGTGGGGGGTGCCTGAGTATCCTAAAGGGGTGTCAACGGAGAAGGGAAAGAAAGAAGAAAGTGAGGAAGAAGAAAAAATTGTGTTGACATTTATACCACGGTTCAGTTCTTTCAATCCAATGTTTGATTCATGTGCTGATATGGGTTGTAGAATCTGGATGAAAGATTGTTTTTCTTTATATATATGTAAATATGTGTAGTACTGTGTGTGCGCGCACACACACACACACACACACTCACAAGGCAATGATAAAAAGAAATCTAGATAATTTTTTGAAAAGTGACGATTTGCCCCCCTTGGAGTGACCAGCTGGGTTTGCTATTTATAAAAGCCAAGAATCAGTTACTATTGAATGACTGACCAGCTGCAGAGATATCAACAAATTATTTCTTCTTTCTCTCCTTCTTCTTCCTTTCCTTCTCTTTTTCTTTAACCCCTTTTTCAGATACAAACACACACACGCGCGCGCTCTCTATCATTTTCTCCCCATTCCTCACCCTCTTATACTATCTTATATCTCTCTCCACCACTACACACTCAATAATACCATAAAAAGAGACAAAATTCCTGCAAAAGTTCAATTTGACAACTCCACTAGAATGTACGAAAGCCCTATTATATGATTTATGATTTATAAAATCATGTAACGTAGCAATAAATATCTGTAAATATAAACCATCCAGATTTCTGAGTACCTCATTCTTCTAACATATATTTCTTATATATATATTAATATTATAGATATAGATATATATATATATATATATATAATATATATATATATATATATATATATATATTGCGGCACTCCGTCTATTACGACGGTTTCCAGTTGATCAGATCAACGGAACAGCCTACACGTGAAATTAATGTGCATGTGGTTGAGCACTCCACAGACACGTATACTCTTAACGTAGTTTTCGCGGAAACAGAACGAAAGTATGAAAGAAAGTTGTGGTGAAAGAGTAGAGCAGTGTTCGCCACCACCACCCCTGGTGCTTTAGGTGTTTTCGGTCAATAAACACTCCCAGCGCCCGATCTGGGAATCGAAACAGTAATCCCACGACAGTGTGTTCGCTGCTCTAACCATTGGGCCATTGCGCCTCACACACACGCACACACACACATACGTATATATATATATATATATATATATATATATATATATATATATATATATATATATATATATATATATATATATATATATATATATATATATATAATATATATATATATATATACCTCGCACACACACACACACACACACACACACGTAATGTACATATAATTATGCCAACATAATCATGTATAGGGTTGGCCCTCCTCAATGGAAATCAGAAAAAACGGAGACAGCAGAGATGTAACAGAAGTATACAAAAACAAGTTGACACGAAGTTATGTCTTGTAAACATGGCTAATGTGGTGTGGTTGGAAATGTTCATGGCAGAAGGAGAGGAAAAGATAGAAATTGTTCAGTGAAGAATGGATTTCAAGAGGAGAAAACAGACGAGTAACTTCTTCAATAGGAATTAATTTTTTTTAAGTGTTTGGGAGCTTGTGCTTAATATGGATAATGAACTGTTTGTCTGGCTGCGCATCACGCTGTGTGTAGTTGTGTACTAGTGCCTCTGTCTGTGGTTATAAGAAGATTGAAACATTGTTCATAGATGAAATTAGTGGTGTGTATGGTGAGCGTTGTACAAGGAGAGATTTCGTGTGCATCAGTTGCACATATTAGTGTGATTTCAGTCAAACCAATCGACTACAGAGTTCATATACTTCTTTGAGCCTAAGGCGGCGAGCGGGAAGAAACGTTAGCACGCCGGGCGAAAAGCTTAGCGGCCTTTCCTCTGCCGCTACGTTCGGAGTTCAAATTCCGCCGATGTCGACTTTGCCTTTCATCCTTTCGGGGTCGATTAAATAAGTACCAGTTACGCACTGGGGTCGCTATAATCGACTTAATCCGTTTGTCTGTTCTTGTTTGTCCTCTCTGTGTTTAGCCCCTTGTGGGTAGTAAAGAAACAGGCATTTCGTATGTCTTTACGTTCTAAGTTAAGATTCCGTCGAGGTCGACTTTGCCTTTCATCCTTTCGGGGTCGATAAATTAAGTATCAGTTTCGTACTGGAGTCGATCTAATCGACTTGTTCCCTCCCCCCAAAATTTCGGGTTTTGTGCATAGAGTAGAAAAGCTACTATTTTGAGCCAGGTACTTTATGTGAAATCGCTAACTTACGGTGACATGTATGCACCAACAACAGTTGTGAAACTTTCATACATAGACACAAAACACGCACACACAACGGGCTTCTTTCAGTTTCCGCCTACTAAAACCATTCACAAGAAGGTGGGTAGTCAGCCTCACGCTTGCCCAAGACCACAAGTAGTGGAACTGAACCCGGGACTGGAAAGTTCACTTCTTACCACTCAGTCACATCTTTGCCCAAGAGTGATGTGCAAGTATCTTGAAGATGTCTAAGTTTATGCGTATATCAAAACGTATAGTTAGAGAATAGATGTGTTTATAGTGTGAATTCCACTGAAGTGCGATGTTTGCGCTACGTGTGTTAATAGACATATGTTGCTCGTGTGTATTGTGGGTGATATGCCCTGTGCGCTTGCGTAGATATTGTAGATTTGTCATTAAACGTGACCAGTAGTGAGTGTGTATTTGAGTGTGATTTGAAAGGAGTGTCATGCGTGTTAATGCTTCGTGTACAAGGGGTGTTGCTGGAAAGTTCTTGATTTTGGGCAAAATACAGATCAGTGAAACTTATCTACCTAAAGTTCGGTCGATCGGGATTTTATTGCTGATGACAACAGAAAATATATTTCACAAAATTAAATGCTAGATTTTGTAAAACTTCATGTCAAATATACTCTGCTTTACTGTCAGGAAGACGAGTTATATACAAGAGGGTGCTGAAAGTATATATATATATATATATATATATCATATATATTTTATATATATAATATATTAAATATTATTCGTAATATTTTATAATATTTTACTATAAAATCGATTTAATCCTAAATCTGATTTTTTCCCTGTAAATTTGGATTTATTCCCTAATATTTATTATATATATATATATATATACACGAGGGTGTACCCCCAATACCCAAGAATTTTTGTAATATTACTTTATTCACTTAGTTTTACATGCTTACACTTTTGTCGTCTTCAAAGTATTCAAAGTATGCAATCCAGACGCGTTTTTCACGGTTCGAAACAGTCCTGGAACTCTTGTGAATGCTGCCTTTTAACGCCTCCGTCATTTTTTTTCGCCTCTTGCACAACAGCAGATCGTTTTCCTTTAAGAGAGTGGGGGTGTGGACAAAAAGTACCGCAGGGAGGAAGATCGCGGGAATAGGGAGGGTAGGTAAGCGGGGTTCATGCCATTTTTACTCAAAAATTGTCTCACACTCAAGACCTGAATAATAATAATAATAATAATAATAAAATAATAATAATAATAATAATAATAATAATAATAATTAATAATAATAATAACAACAACAACATCGAAAACTACCTTAGGAATGAGAACCCAGGTTCAAAATTTCCCCAAGACACCTGATTAAGTCTGGAGGGTATATCAGCCGAAACATTGTGTTAACAACAAAGATTAGGACAAATATCGGTCAAATGTAAATAATATACGTTTTAATTTTCCTCGCTTCATTTCTTCTTCTTCTTCTTCTTCTTCTTCTTCTTCTTCTCCTCCTCCCTCTCCTCCTCCTCCTCCTCCTTCTTCTCCTTCTTCTTCTCCTCCTCCTCCTCCTTCTCCTCCTCCTTCTTCCTCTTCTTCTTCTTCTTCTTCTTCTTCTTCTTCTCCTCCTTCTTCTCCTCCTCCTCCTCCTCCTCCTTCTTCTTCTTCTTCTTCATCAGCGTTATCCTTTTCTTCATTTTCCTTTATTCGTCCATCACTTCCCTTCCTTACTTACTCCTCCTCTCCATTTCTGGTCCTTTGCATCCTTCTTTATTCCTCCACCTTCTCATCTCTCTTCTCCTCCTCCCTCTCCTCCTCCTCTCCTCCTCTCATCATCATTATCATCATTTTCTCCAATCCCCTATCATTGTTACACAGTCTTATCCCATTGCTCCACTCCTATGCCTTCTCTCCTCCCCTTCCTCCACCCTCGCTCTGCCTCCTTTCTTATTCTTCCTCCTCCTATTCCTCCTATTCTTCCTCCTCGTCATCTTTCTCTCGTCGTCTTTGTCTTTGTATTCCTCTTTTTCCATCACTCCTTTCTTATTTTTAACTCGTAATTCCTCTCCATTCGTTTTCCCCTGTTTCCTATAAAATCCAACTTTATCTCAACATTTTGCTACTATATTAGTCCAATATCTCGTTTCTCTCAAACGACGCCATTTTATTGGGTTTGGAATAAACTGACTGCAGCACATTTCGCGACATTAACTACGGAAGAAAAGAATGCCTCACAATAGAATTCATCCAAAAGATAAAAATGAACACAGGATCTGAAGAACACAAGACTCTCACGAATCAATTGGATTAAATCATTGAAGCAAATAAAGCAGCACGAAGAAATATATCTTGCAGATAATTTAGAAACCTGCGCAGAAATATATATCTAGACATATATGTGTAGATTTTCTATTTGTAGATTTTATAACAACGACCAGAAAAGTGAAATAAAACGTGCATTTTTAAGTGAATAAAAAATATTTGATATGTTTATAGGAATATATGGCTTATAATAAAGTAGATATTGGTTACGACAATAATGGTTTCAACTTTTGGCACAGGTGCAGGAAATTTCGTATGGAAGGGGTTGTCGATTACATTCATACCAGTACTTGACTGGTACATTATTCCATTGGCACCAAGAATAATAAAAGACAAAGTTGGCCTCGGCAGTATTTGCATTCAGGCTGAAGAAATGAACGTCAGCATTCATTCTCTCCGGCGCACCATCGATTCAGCTACATTGCGGATTTAGTTGCAAATTTAGGCTCAAAGCCAGCAAGGGTTGCGCAAGTCGATTAAATTGATCGATGTACTCGGCTGGTACATATATTTTATCTATCTCAATACAATAAAAGGCAAAGTTACCCACAACGGGATTGTAACTCAAAAGGCAAAGAGACGAGCAAATAACGTAAGTTATCTTTTCCCGATGTTTTTACTGATATTGCAATCGCTTGCTTCAGTTTCGTTACTTGTTTCTAATTTAGGTACAAGGCAAATATTAGGTTGTCCGGAAAGTTCATGCCGATTCATAGTAGCTTACCTAGAGCCATGATAGCTTGTTCGACGTTTTAATGAATCTACTAATTCGCAACCCTTGAATCTGCTTACTACTTATAAATAAATGAATATCTGTGTTAAAAATGAGAAATTGTGCTCGAATAAATGTGTTAAAATGTTACACCCCCAAAATCTCGCAATAATTGTTCCTTTGGTGTTCATTGAAATATATCTCCGCTGTTCTAAGATATGTAAATATAATATATATATATATATATATATATATATATATATATATATATATATATATATATATATATATATATAGAGAGAGAGAGAGAGAGAGAGAGAGAGAGAGAGGTATCCTTTTTTCCCGTATGTAATGTTGTATGGTAAGAAACTATGTCATAAATACCGTCTGCCTAGCAGTATTGTTTCCCATATATTTTGTAAATAATTTTTATTTTACCTCTAAAATATATTTACTTGTATGACTTTTTTTTATATAATTCCCACGGTATTAAATATATTTAGGTTAACAATTTTCGGATTTAGATTTGGATAATGATCTGCTACAGATATATTGGGATCTACTGAAATTGGTATGGCTAGCATTAAAGTTGATAAGACAGTTTATTATTACTTGTTAAGGTTATCTCTCAAGGTTTTCTACACGAAATACAATATTTCTGCATGTCATTAACCGAGTTTATTACTATTATTGAGCGAGAGAGCAATGCATGCCATCAAGGTCACACTGGGGTGAAATATACTGAGCCCAGTATACCCATCATAAGGGAACACCAAGCACATGCATCACAACAATATATGCGCGACATCGTGATCTCATACCAAGATAAACAGCGCATGATCTTGTATGACCTTGCTCAGTTAGAATTTGCTCCAGGTCGAGTAGCGCATCCCGCTCAAAAGATCCCTCGTAAGAGTAGTTGAGAGGAGACCTGACCAATGAGTATAAATATGAATGTTTTCTCTAAGTGGACAGCATATGGCGGATGGGTCTACCAGATATTTACAAAGAATACTAGCAGAACTAAACGCCCGTGAACAGCTTGTTGTTGAAGAACATATGTTGGAGACTATAAAGGTGATGGTCAATGTTATTGTTACTAGCATAGATCCTTGGTCTCTTGTCATATTTACAACACAGATAGGAAGGCAGAGGTTCCTCACCGAATCTTGTCAAATGAAGTGTTCATGGATGTCCAGGTTTTAATGACTCCATACATACATAACCTACATATGTTAATTTATTTGGTGGAGCACGGAAAATGTTCCATGTTTTTCTCAAAGTACACAGTACTGGAGACAGAGACAAATGAAGACCCCACTGAAAGCGAAATGAAATAACGTCATTTGTTACTAATAGAGCGATTGATTTTGTACCTAAGTGTTACACATCTGTTAATTAATTTCTATTATTATTCTTACAACACGCTGTTATCATTATTCTATTTTCAGAGTTCCCCAATACCATCCAATACATTTGCCTGAAGTTGCTCATTAAGTACAATTTGATTCCTTTTTAGTTTTCTTCCAACACGGTTTCATACTACTTGCACAATGCCTTTCCATTTTCGTCATAACGCTTCAGAATTAACTGTCACAGTCGTTATCAAATGTAAATCGCTCCATGAAAGGTACAGTGCTGTTGTCTCGTAAAAACTGGCACCACTCAAGTTCCTTCCTCGATTCTAGTTTCTTTCATATTAAAAGTTGTTGATATGTTTAACAATAAGTCGGTGGAATATGTTAGGCAATCAAACACAGCAGTCTTCTTTCCGCTGTTGATGAGAATACAATCAGTTTGATAAGGTTATTGTGAACCAGATATCTATGTATGTTTTTTCCTTCCTATCATTGTATATCCATGCATATCTTTTCATTGATTTCTCAAAATATGCATTACACACAGATGCAAGTCATAATGCACCTAGTCCGTTGTCCATATATTTCGCATAACCCATATTTTCAGCAATTCTTCTGTCGTCTCAGTATTGGTGACTGTGTTCTACATCTCCACTCACATGCACGCACGCACACACACACACCACGGAGGAATCCCACACAGTATTTGTACACATATAATATATATATATATTATTTATATATATATATATATAAAATCTCCCTCTGATTAATGCTTCGGACTTTACCGAAATAAGCATAGATTTGATGATTTTAACCACGCTGGTGGGAAAGGGAGAACAGAGATTCTTCGCTTGCTTATTTTGAATTTGTTGGCACTGTTAGTTGGGGAGCAGATCTTCGAGAGGGTATGTTCTTATTTTCAGTGTTTCCAAATCCAAACCAAGGAATCCGAGCCGATGATAGAAATGTTGTTTTGACTAATCTTGAAACGTACGTTCTCGAATAACCTTAGCATTTGATTTTTCGATGTCATTACCCCCAAACTTTTGTGAGTTACATTATGCAAACACTATATATATGAGAGAGATTTTATTTAAGTATTAGAATAGCCTTATTTTTTATATAATGAGTTCAGTATATATTTATTTTACTACTATATATATATATATATATATATATATATATATATATAAATATGATATATATTTTATACATATATGCATGTATATGTGTTTCACTCTCTCACATCGTATATATATATATACATATATATATATATATATATCTATATATATAATATATACTATATATAATATATGTGTGTGTGTGTATTAAAGGTTTTCTTACAGGTATTATTTTAAAATAATCTAAATTCCGGTTTCAGGTATTATATTCAGAATTTGCATGTCTCGAAAAACCCATAAGTGTTTTACTGGGTGCTGTAATAAATTCGCCTCTAAACTGTATTTTCTTTATTGAAGATTGAATGAAGTCTATGAAGATCATTGCTGATAGAAGTGTTATTTATTAAGGCATGTATTAAACAACTGTAAGTTGAGGACTATTAGACAAAATACGATGAGAGTAGGTGTTCAAAAGATTATGGATTTCTGGCAAGTAAGGCGTAGGCTCAGTTGTTTGATAAAAAAAGACTAGTAATGGTATTGGGAAAGCGGTATATATTAGTGTATCAGTTTGCGTTTTGGTGGATCCAGCATGTAATCAATGAGTTCTGAACCAAGGACGTTATAGAAACTGTACAAAATGCATGGGTAAGAGCCGTATGTTTCTTCTTTATATCCAGTTAAGCTTATGTTGTCATTACGTGGTATCTAGTTTCGTTTACAACCTGCGATTGTATTGCTGGTTATTGTATTGTTGGAGAGAAAAAAGACATGTTGCGCCACAGGAGGATGTTTATGATGTCTGTATTTAGGGCGGCAAAGCAATATCTTGATATTTGAAATATGTTGTATATGAAGTTGTTCGTAGAAGATTAGATAAGAGGGCCAAGTGGTGACGACTCATCAGGTGGGAAAGCTTTCAGCATGCTGATATTTCAGTTTTGTGACATATTGGGTGTTGAGTAGTATATGAATGTGCTGTGAGCAATTACATTGAGAATGGGAAAAACGAAAATGTGCAGGGTCGAATGTAGCTTGGCAGAGGCTGGTTTCAGAACTAAAAATAAAATCAGAGATATCAGAGTTGCATGTATGTCGCCCAGGGAAATTGCATGAGGGTAGACAATGTGTAGAGAGTTTATCAGTTCAAACAATTCTACTTTGCCCCAGCAGCATCACTGTGAAAAATCTATGAGTAGAGGTGAACTTTGATTTCATTAATGACATTAAAACAGAGTAAAAAAGCATAGAATTATATGTTCTCGATGTAAGTTAAGATGAGTTAGAACATTTGTCAGGGAGTGTATTTCGTACATTGTGAAGTGTGTGACCTCCTTCGGTCATGAATGACCATGGAATTGCACCTAGAAAGTTACCCTCCGAGGTACAAGTCTGGGCAAGGTTGTTTATGGAAGACCAGCAGTCGCCCTCGCATACCAGCCTCCCCTCTCTCCACGCCACCAATGTTATCCAAGGGAAAGGTAAAGGCCGATACAGCTTGGCACCAGTGACGTCGCACCTCATTTATTAACGTACAAGTGGCTGAGCACTCCACAGGCACATATACCTATAACGTAGTTCTCGAGAAGATTCAGCGTGACACAGAGTGTGACAAGGCTGGCTCATTGAAATCCAGGTACACCAGAAACAGGAAGAAAGAGTGGGAGAAAGTTGTGGTGAAAAAGTACAACATGGTTCACCCTGCCGGAGCCTCGTGGTGCTTTAGGTGTTTTCGCTCAGTAAACACTCACAGTGTCCGGTCTGGGAATCGAAACCACGATCCTACGACCGCGAGTCCGCCGCCCTAACCATGGGGCATTGCGCCTCCACATTCTGAAGTAGAGTCTTTAATTGAGTATGATTGGAGTTTTGTTTACTAGTACCCATGTAAGAAACTCGAAAAATATAGTGCGTGAAGTCTATATCTACATAGGCTGAATTTCGAATGTTGACAGAATATAGCACAAGAGTAGAGAGCAGTATAACTCTTTGCTGATATTAGGAGGCGGATTGGTCTGGAATTCGTAGAGAAAATTTTGAGATATTTTATATCTTAGATATTTGTTCCATTTTGTTTCAGATTAATTGTATGAGATTAAAATGTGCAGATTGTGATAAATTAAGAGTAGTTAATTTATCACAATCTTTACTTAATCGCAGATCGTAGATCGAAACACTTTGTTTTAAGTAGCCCAACTGGTTATTCAGTGAACGCGTATGCGATTCTCAAAATATTTGGTTTGTTTGAGCAACATTTGTGGGCATAGGGACAAGGGTGATGCGCCAGCTGCCAAGGCTACATCCAAAGATGTCACCATTGGGATTTAGGGCCGCTTACTTTCGTGTATTAAATATCTTTTTAATTCAAGTATTAGCATCGGTGTAAGGGTAATGCATTTAAATTAAAAACTGGAACAAAAATAATTGATATACAAAATGTCAGAACTCAACCGTAAACTCGAACGATTGAAAACATGAATACCACACACAGACACACACACGCACTCCTGCTCTCACATACATCCACACACACGCGCACACAAACATGCACACCCACACATACACACACACAAACACATGTACGCACATATACACGTGCACACATGGGTAAATATTGTAAAAGATTTCCAGACGTAATTTTATATGGGTGCTAATGCCAGAAGGCTAGTTCTTGCTCTTTGGTGAGGTCGTATATAATGGTTGTAGAAATAATTGCACAATTGAGATCTAGCACGTTTGATAAAACTCATCTCTCGCTTGAATATCTTTATGTGTTACATATCTGTAGGTTAATTAACCAATCGAGTAAATTTTACAAGTAAATTAACATCCACAGTCAGTTTGAAGTATATTTACAAATCTCATATTACATATATCTCAAAAAATATTATCTCACGTCTTAAATTCAATGTGTTAAATTGAATGTAAATTAAGTTGACACGCTTCATTGAAAATGTGTAGAAAATGTCTAAAATCGAAAATATTATGTCGTATTAACATTCGTTTCAAATTTTGGCACAAGGCCAGTAATTCGAATTTTGGCACAAGGCCAGTAATTACATCGGCCTCAGTTCTCAAATGCTACTTATTTAATCGATCCCGAAATGATGAAAGACAAAGTTGAATTCGGCGTAATATGAAATCAGAATGTAAAAGGCGGCAGAGATGAGGCGAAGCATTTTAATTTGCGCAGTAAGGATTCTGCCAGATTGATGCCTTTTGTATTAATAATATTGACTCTTAACAATAGCTAGTATCCGCAAATACAGAAATATGCCACCTCAGTTGCTTTCACACAGCTGAAGACTACCTTAATCACAAAGCTAATCACGCCTAATTAAAGCTACTTTGTGTAGCTGCCTAATAGCTACACCTGTGAGAATATTCAGACTCATTATAGTAAGCTAGCGAATTACAACCGAATCGTATATTGTTTTTCTAGTTAAATGAACATAAAATAACTGTATTTACTTTGAGAGCTTTGTGCAAAGTGAGAATGAATCATCTTGCCCTAAGCACACCCAATTAACTAGACTACATCAGTTATCAAAATTCCTATAAAGAATTTGATCACAATCATATGTAAGTCTATTATCGATATATATTTTCGGGAAAATATTATAATCATGTTATGTTATATTCTCCGACTACGATGCATTAATAGAGTTAATTACACAAGAGGATTTATGAAATATTAATGTATTTTTGCTTTTGCATTTCTGTCTTATAGCCACACTATAAGACTAAGTTACTCCAGATTAAGGCCGTGTAGATTATACCATGAATTCCATGAACGTTCTTCATTTGAGATTAACCAACCGGATGCATTTAAGCTTCACGCAAGGGCAGTTAGGCATCCAGGTCTGATTGTTGGTAGATGGAATTTCATTTCCAATCATTATACAGTTTCTCCGTCATACATGTAGCGTTCAATTTCCTGTCTATAAACTATTACTTGGCTCAATGATCTTGTAAAATTTAAGGCCATATTTTCTCTGAATTGTTTGCGATAAAATTTCAACCGTGGATAAGATAATTTAGTAACTTGTCTTTAGTACTCGCTTCTAAAGTTAAAATTTAATTAAGAGAGCAATAATGTAAGGAGTAATATTTGCCCTACTCTATATATGTCGCCTATATTTTCTATACGACATTAGACTTCTTGTATGACTCAAGTTTTACGCCGCTGCAATATTCAGGCGAGTGCTGTTATAACCTGCTTTTAGAGTTACATTCGTATTCACTTTACTTGGTGTGCTCTCATGCCTGTTCTCTGCATTGGTTTAAACTTTTTATTTGCTGATTGACTGCCACCATTTTGTGCTGCTTCAACAATTAGTTTTAGATAAGAGGATATATTTCAAATTTGCATATTTATTGCAAATTTATTTAATTTGTAAAGTTTGTTTTGAATTGCACGAGGGTTAATACTGAACTGGCATGCTTCAAATACATTGGTTTTGTGACACCAATTAAAAAAATAGCCTGGTTGATTGGGGTGTGGTGATTAGAATATATTTTCGTTTTATCATTTTACTTACGTACACGTATTAAAGATATCTATATCTTTCTGTTTATAAACACACACACACACACACAACACACACACACACACCACACACACACACACCACACACACACACACACACACACACATATATATATATATATATATATATATATATATATATATATATTATATATTCTTCTGGTCGAGTAACCCATTCCGCTCAAAAAGACCCTGAATAAGGGTTGTTTAAGGATGATGAACGAAACACCCATGTTTCCAAAGGTGAATTATTCAGGCCCCAAATAATCCCTCTCAACACATGGCTATGCTGCTCTACCACTACTTCTGCTCGGGATCAGAAATGCACTTATCGTCAGCCCATAAGGGACATGCTCAACTGGTTATGGTCAAAGAACTCACAAGAAAATTTGTGGCATTGAGCAGAATATTTGCTGTAGTCTATCTTTAATACAAAAGCGAAACAATGTACATGATAACACTTCCAAACAGTTAGATCAGAAGCCATGAGAGATACTGCCTGGTACTGCATCAGGGCATTATAATTATTATTGTTGTTGTTGTTGCTATTATTTTTAAAAAAATTATAATTATTATTATTATTATTATTATTGAGTGAGAGAGCAGTGCAAACCATCAAAGTCACACTGGGGTAAAATATACGAAGCCCAGAATAACCATCATTGCTACTCGTCTGATAAGGATACACGAGGCACATACATAACTACTATATGTAAGCGACATGGTGATCTCATATTAAGATAAACAGCGCATGACCTTGCAGGTGGGCGCCCACTTAGAATTTTCTTTAGGTCGAGTAGCCCATCTCACTACTGTGAATAAGGGTTGGTTGAGGATGTTGACAAAAACACCAAAGGTTTCCAGAGATGAGTTATCCATATCCCAAAGGATTTCTCTTAACACATTGCTATGAGGCTCTTCCACTACTTCTGCTCGTGAGCGGATATGCACATATCGTCAGCCAATAAGGGACATGCTCAACTGGTTAAGGTCAAACAACCGACAAGTAAATCTGTGGTATTGAGCAGAATATTTGCTGTAGCTCATCTTGTATACCAAGACAAAACAACGTACATGATAACTCTTCCTATCTGTTAAGATCAGAAACCATGAGAACCACTGCCTGGTACTGCATCAGGGCATTTCATCATCATCATCATCATCATCATCATCATCATACACATATGGATAGGCGTGATGTGTCGCAAGAAGCTTGTTTCCCAACCACATAATTCCTGGTCAGTCTCACTGCTGCGTGGTACGTTGAGCAACTATAGATGCGGGCAAACGAAAGCCTTATGAGTTTATTTGGAAATTGAAAGGACCCCTCGTATATATGTGTGTGAGGGGGGGGGGTTGCTTGTATGTGTGCGTGTGGGTGTATCTGTGTGTGTGTGGTGTGTGTGTGTGTGCGTGTGTGGTGTTTGTGGCTTCCTGACCGTGAATGTCTCCTACCACTGCTGTTGTTCTACCACAACTGATCTTGTACTTATGTCCTGTAAGTTAGCGATTAGGCCTAAGTGACCGATAGAATAAATACTAGTACTCTTTTACTCTTTTACTTGTTTCAGACATTTGACTGCGGCCATGCTGGAGCACCGCCTTTTAGTCGAGCAAATCGACCCCAGGACTTATTCATTTTTGTAAGCCCAGTACTTATTCTATCGGTCTCTTTTGCCGAACCGCTAAGTGACGGGGACGTAAACACACCAGCATCGGTTGTCAAGCAATACTAGGGGAACAAACACACAAACACACACACATATATATATATACATATATACGACAGGCTTCTTTCAGTTTCCGTCTACCAAATCCACTCACAAGGCATTGGTCGGCCCGGGGCTATAGCAGAAGACACATGCCCAAGATGCCACGCAGTGGGACTGAACCCGGAACCAACATGTGGTTGGTTAGCAAGCTACTTACCACACAGCCACTCCTGCGCCTAGGTTTAGAAAAAAAAACAAGTTCTGGGATATATTCATTCGACCTACAATTCCTTCTCCCAGTATGGTTGTAGTAGTCTAATGACTGAAACTTGTACAATTCAAAAGTTAACGAGTAAACTTTATATATATCAACATCTAACCTCTTTTACTATTCTGATAAATATGGCGCTAATTGGCTTTCGAACATTTAGAGAATATTGACGTTTTTGTTGTTGTCAGTGTTTGGTATTTGAATATTAGCAACAATTTTATTTTTTAATCTCACAAATTTGATAGTACAATTGATAAAACGTATTTAAAAAAAGAAACAATATCAGTTAATTAATCGCGTGGGAGATTTGGAAGAAAAATGTAATTTGAAGAGATAAAATATATATTTTTTTGATAATGTGTCTATAATTGCATTTCCAACAAGCTGTTCATTCAAGGCTGAAGTATCTATACTCTTTTTACAAGAGGGAAATAAAATCGGCTCTTCAATAGTGTGCATTTCTTTAATTATAAATGTAATATTTATCAGAATTTGTTCTCACGACCTGTTATAATTAATTTTTTTTTCTGCACCTCACCGATTGAATATTTTATTTCTTCCCTACATAGAATGGATTCTCCCTGAATCTTTTACCGTTGCCGCCAATTATACCGTGAGCACCAATTACACACACACACACACACACACACACACACACACACACATACACACACACACACACACAACACACACATATATATATATATGTGTGTGTGTGTACGTGTACACAGTGACACACACATGCACACATATATGTATATTTCTATATGAAATACCGTTTACCACTTCGCCCGATGTTCTAACGATTCTGCAATGTTACCACCATAACAATAATAACAATTAAGTATTTATGTATGTATGTATGAATGTATGTATGTATATATATATATATATATATATATATATATATGTGTGTGTATGTGTGTGTGTGTGTGTGAGTATATATGTATATATATATATATATATGTATATATGTGTGTGTATGTGAGTATATATTTAAATATATGCATATGTCCATTAAGTATAAATGTCTATTCTGCCTTTCAGAAACTCTATACCTCGTGCACATAAAGGAATAAATAATCCAGCACTTAATTCGAAATTCTTAAGCTATAACATAAAACGCTGCTGACTGGGCACATTTTAACCGCTGTCAACCATACTGTACACTTAAAGATGATAAAAGTGACTTCTCTCGACACCATTTTACTCCTGTAATGAACTCTTCAGACCTTCAAAACTTGATCTTGTTATAGACAATAAATTACTATTAGATTCTTTTTTCTTTACTGAAATTAAGGCATTAAGGCGTTTATATTCTTTACACCTCTTCCAGAAAACCATCGCTCTTCTGAAACGGCTTCACAGTATGCAACAATCAGGAAACTGTTAAGATCGTCCTAATTTATCTGGTATTTCTGCTTTTACTACATGTAGAATAAATATGGACTTTCTTCGCGATCAACCTATCATCTTTGTTAAGTATTTTTATTTCAGTTCGCTAGAAACTTAAAGTAACTGAAATGGGTGAAAAAAATCTTCCCTGCCAAGAATTTCATAGAGAAAAAAAAAGTTTCTAAATTTACTGAGGTTAATGTGGCGTGATATCTATCATTCTTGCAGAAAATTGAGCTGTACCGCCCGCTTGTTTTTATTTTTAAAAGTGTAAAGTTGAAGTTTCCTTTTCCTCAAGCAGTATCTGCCGTTCATCAACCTTTCACAAGCTTATACAGAAAGATCTCCACACTTTATCTTGATCACATTTTCCCATCAACTGTTTTACGATATTTCTATCCAGCAAACTAGAAAATACAGACATATCTTTAATGACTAACAAATCTGGACATGGCAGTTATTATTCTACTCTATCGTAAGCTCTGAACACGGTGTTGCATTTCCATCTGGATTATATTGCATCTTGGTTGCAATATCTACTTTGTAAATATGAAGCTACGAACATGTCATATCCACGTACATCACACATATTCAGTCATACAATATTTGTGATTGGAGAAGAATAGTTGATTTCGTCCACTCCAGTATTCATGTGATACATATTTCCGCGCCCCCGCCCCAGAGATGAAAGCAAAGTCGACTTCAGACTGTTATTCGTGCGATTACGCTAGAAACAAAAATGGTGGTGACAAACAGTTGACAATTGCAAAATACCAATTAAAGTCAAGTTACAGGTAGATAAAATTAGTGCGTTCAGCCAACCTAATGACATTACAAAGGATAAAAGACAAGAATTAAGTAGCAAAATAGAAGCATAAAGAGTAAAAAGTATTAAAAAGAACATAGGCAGCAGATATATATATATATATATATATATCTGGAGTGGCTGTGTGGTAAGTAGCTTGCTAACCAACCACATGATTCCGGGTTCAGTCCCACTGCGTGGCATCTTGGGCAAGTGTCTTCTGCTATAGCCCCGGGCCGACCAATGCCTTGTGAGTGGATTTGGTAGACGGAAACTGAAAGAAGCCTGTCGTATATATGTATATATATATATATATATATATATATATATATAAGTGTGTGTGTCTATGTTGTCCCCCTAGCATTGCTTGACAACCGATGCTGGTGTGTTTACGTCCCTGTCACTTAGCGGTTCGGCAAAAGAGACCGATAGAATAAGTACTGGGCTTACAAAAAATAAGTCCTGGAGTCGATTTGCTCGACTAAAGGCTGTGCTCCAGCATGGCCGCAGTCAAATGACTGAAACAAGTAAAAGAGAAAAAAAGAGTAATATATACATACTTTTACGTTTATATATTTGTTTTGCAAGATTTTTGATGTACAATTCTGGAAATAAAATGATGCTATATATATGTTATTTCTTTCTTTCTTTCTTTCTTTTTCTTCTTTCTTTCTTTCTTTCTTTCTTTCTTTTTCTTTCCTTCTTTCCTTTCTTTCTTTCTTTCTTCCTTTCTTTCTTTCTTTCTTGAACCATATGCTAATGCTACCTCATTTCAGTGAAGTAAGATTTCATTCACCAAATCAACAATGCGTAAATCTGATGAGTGGGAAGCTTCTAGCATTGCTAAAATAACACATTATTTATTTCGTAAACTAAATAATAATACTCGAAAAATAACGTTTCGGTAACCTGTCGAAGAAAAAAAAATTGTAAACTTATGTAAAAAGTGTCCAGTTGTTCACTCCATTCTCTTTTTTCATAAACATACACACAAACATACATTACACAATCATACACAAACACACACGAACACATATGTATGTATTAATATATGTCTATCTCTCCATCCACCTCTCTCTGGCTTTCTAAATCTCTCTCTCTCTCTCTCTCTATATATATATATATATATATATAGAGAGAGAGAGAGAGAGAGAGAGATCTATATGTTTATCGATATGTACGTATATATAACATATACACACAAACACACACACACATACATGCATATATATATATATTATATACAGAAACAAAATATGAATATTTCAGACGGGTAAAATTTACCTTGCAAGGAATACAATTCTTAGCTACAAAGGATAGAAGACAAGATTTAAGTAGCAAAATAGAAGCATAAACAGTAAAAAGCTTAAAAAGAACATAGGCAGCATTATATATATATTATATATATATATATATATATATATATACATACTTTTACGTTTATATATTTGTTTTGCAAGTTTTTTAATGTGAAATCGTGTGTTGAAAGAGATATTGTTGTATTTATTGGCTAAACTGGCAAAATAACCTTTCCTAAATACAACAATACGCACACACACACACAAACACTCACACACACACACACACACCATATATATATATATGATGTATTTATAAGCACGCATGCGCACTTGCATTCTTTTCCTTTTTCTTTCTTCCAATCTTTCTCAGTAATTCCTCTGTTTTTTACGTTATCAACCCTCACTCTATTTAGAAAGTTATTATTTCCATTTTTTTCCTCAAAGAAAATGTCTACGCTCATTCCTTCTAATATTTTATTATATTTTATATTAGACTCATATGCGATCATTATTTTAATTTAGCCGTACGTGTGCCTAAAGGAATACATATATATATATATATATATATATATATATATATATATATATATAATATATATAATATATATATATAATGTATGTATATATAATATATATATTATATATGTTGTATATATATATATCATATTATATATATATAATATATAAATTTCTTACTACACACAAGGGGGCTAACACAGAGGGGACAAACAAGGACAGACAAAGCGATTAAGTCGATTCCATCGACCCCAGTGCGTAACTGGTACTTAATTTATCGACCCGAAAGGATGAAGGCAAAGTCAACCTCGGCGGAATTTGAACTCAGAACGTAGCAGCAGGACGAAATACGGCTACGCATTTCGCCCGGCGTGCTAACGTCTTCTGCCAGCTCGACGCCATATAATATATATGTACCTGTATATCCATATATACATATATATATATATATATATGTATATGTATGTATATATATTATATTCATATATATGTAAGTACATGTATGTAAATGTGTAAGTATATTTGTATATATATATATATATATATATGTCCCTGTGTGTACGGATATATATGCGTATATATCTATATATACGTATACACGCACAAGTATATATGAATATAAAAGCACACACAAATCCACACATACACACACACACACTCACAAACACATATATACAGACACTTACAAATATTCGCATGCATATGTGTGTGTTATCGGGCGAACGTGTGTATAGACTAATGTTAGGAAACGGAAGAATGCGTTATAGTTAAAGCTATTGATTAAATAAATTTAGTGGCAAGGGTTTATTTTTTTCTAGAAAAACTATACTTTTTATTCACTCTCTTTGTTTTTGCACTTAACATTTAAAATTTCATTTCAATAGAAAGCACTTATTAAACTACGTCACTCTATTCCTCTTTCGCTCCCATGGTGACTTCATTTAGTTGAAGCCAAAAAAAGCTATAGAAATGGGTTTTTTTTATCGCATCTAGTTCAAGATTAGCATCATATTCAAAGATTTCCGTTATTTTTAGTATATTCCATGTATGTATTCTACGTAAGACTATAAAAACCGGTAATTTTGTTCTAAATTTCTGTATCGTACAAAGACCGAATATGTGGCACTTGAATTAACCATTTCTGAAATTATTTGTCGAAAATGAAATATATAAATAAAGTTCTTTATTTTGTTTCGAGAACATTTTTTGTGTCGTATTAGCCGCCTCAATGTTATATGTGCTAAATTTCTCTGTCTCTCTGCCTGTCTGTCTGTCTGTCTACCTGTTTCTCCCCCCTCTCTCTCTCCATCTCTCTCTGTCGAAAGACCTCCCCCACAAACACACCCAACCAACCCAACACATATATACCTTAAAAAAAGAAGGGGTCAGGATTTAGGTTCACATTTTTACATAGGAATCCATCATGAAACAAACGTCATATTAAACAATCTATACATAGACATATATACAGCTATATATATATATATATATATATATACATATATTTATATATTTGCCCACTGATAACATGATGTAGTGCACTGAGGGATGCAACCTGTTGCAGAGTACTCCAGCTACGAAGTATCGACGCAGGATGGATCGAACCGATCGGTATGAACAATAAAGTTTCTCATGTCTTTCATTTTCAGTCTCTATCGTTTGTTATCTATCTATCTATCTATCTATCTATCGATCGATCTCTCTATATATGTGCGTGTGTGTGTGTGTTTGTATATACACATAATATATATATATATATATATATATATATATATATATATATATAATATATATATATATATACATACATATATATATATATATGCTCAAGTGCGAACATTTGCACAGCAGAATTTGTCTGCACCATGGATTCCCCGGATGCTCACACATTTTCGGAAGCAGGTTCTTTTGCCAATGTGGCAAGAAAAGGAAGTGGACAGTTTCGCAGATATATCACACTGGATGAAACATGGGCTCATCACCATGATCCTGAGCCTGAAATTCAGTCGAAGCAGTGGAAGCGTAATTCACCATCTCCAAAGAAGCCTCTTGTTCTAGCCTCAGCTGGCAAGGTGATGCTCACAATATTTTGAGACCACCGCGGAATAGTGATGATGGATTTTCTGGCAAAGGGCACCACAATTAACGAGGCTTATTATGCTTCTCTGCTTCAGAATTTGCAGGAAGCCATCAAAGCAGAGAAACGGCATACTGACTAAAGGAGTCTGCCTCCACGAAGACAACGCCCCAGTTCACAATGTGCATGTTGCCCTGATGAAAACACAACCCTGCGGCTATGAAACCCTTCTTCATCCTCTTTACCGATATTGCACCAATTGATTTCCACCTCTTTCCAACCGTGAAATCTGTTTTGAAGTGGAAGCACTTTTGGGATGATGATGAACTTATTTTCGAGGCAATGTCTTGGCTCCGGACGCGTCTTGGCCCCGACTTCTCCAGTCGAGGTCTTCACAACTGCATAAAACAATAAGAGAAATGTGCCACGATTGGTGGGTGGCCATATAGAGAAGAACTAATAATTATGCCAAAGTTCGTTTAACCCAGTCAATGAGAATTTAGTCAAAGGAAATCTTTAACGAACGCCCTTCGTAAGTACGATCGCAAAATCTCATGAAATCGATTATCAACGCCTTAACGTGTAAGAACATATTGTTAGTCATCTTAATCCTTAATATACGTTATGACACGATACTCCTACCTAGGAAACATCAAGGCAAACTCTTCCTGTGCGAATTTATACACACACACACACACACACACACACACACACACACACACACACACACACTATATATATATATATATATATATATATATAAGGATAAGATCTTTAATTTTAAAATAAAATAACGATTTTATCAAGTGGTCAGCATGGAAAAATAACCTGAAAAGGTAATAATTATTAAAATTATTAATTAGAGTATCTACGAGATACCACCATGCTGAAAATAGCAGCCATGATCTGGCTCTAAGACCACCTTAATTGACTACCTTCTACTGAAGAGGCAAAGCATTCCTAAATGCAACGTCAGAAATCCGGGATCTAGAATTATCCACTAATTTTTTACTAGTCTCATCTTGTCTCTCCGTGTTGATATGTGGACGATTAAGGTGGTCTTAGAGTCAGATGATGACCGCTAATTTCAGCATGGTGGTATCTCGTAGATACCCTAATCTATAATTTTATATGCATATATCTATATATTCCTTCATATTGTTTACGTCTTTTTATTCCCTTCTTATCAGTTATTTTAAAATAAAATTTTGTCGTTGTTCCTGCCATATATTCCTCTCTCTGATCACTACTTCTTCACACCATTCACGCTTATTTACCTCTTCCCTCTCCTATATCTCAAATGAGGTGAACGGTGCGTGTATACGAGTGTGAACTGGATAAATGTGGGTGCAAGGAAAAGGATTGGGAATTTAGATAAACATATACATATATACATGTGTGTGCTGGTGTGTGTCTGTATGTGGGTGTGTGAGTGTGTGCGTGTTTTTGTTTGTGTGTGTGTTTGTTTGTGTCTGTGTATATGTGTGTGATCTATGAAGTAAGCGAGATGATGGGAGTCAAAATGGTGGAAATAAAATCTTTCAGGTTAAAAGGAAATTCTTTAGTATGTAAGTGTAAAATGTAAAGGATTTAGAGCAGAAATCAATAGTCACTGAAAAATGTCAAAACACAACACAAAAAAACAACAAAAAACAATTTCAATAATAATTTAAATCCGAGGTTTGACATATCGCTGACTGAAATCCAGTTAATATCTTAAGGCTTACGCGCGCGTGTATGTGTTGGTGTGTGCGCGTGTGTGTATGTGTTTGTTGCCGTAAACTAGATATATCTCCTCCTAAGTGAACGTTTTGCGCCGTTGACATCTGTCAGACTTATCCACTGTTGTTTCATGAATAATATATATCAATATCTATCTATCTATCTATCTATATATCTATATCTATCTATCTATCTATCTATCTATCTATCTATCTATTATCTATCTATCTATCTATCTATCTATCTATCTATCTATCT
>NC_043012.1:10242722-10285222 GCF_006345805.1 Octopus sinensis
ATATAGAGAGAGAGAGAGAGAAGGGATTTGCTTAAAATGAATCCTTGTTCCCTCTACCTGTAATATGTCAAAGAATAAAGACCAACAGTATTTGGTAGTTCACATGGTAGATTCGGTAGCTTTATGCCTGATCATGTGATGTATGAATACATTATCGATAAAGCTCTGTGGATAATGCTTTAATGGATTTATGAACGGAATTTTAGTCGATTTATTCCCCAAAGAATTTGCTCTTGTTTCTTTTTCAATCAATCCTCGTGCAAACAAATTTTCGTTGATATACACACACAATAACGCAGAAACATACACATATTCACGCATAAATACGTTCGTAAACACATGCATACGCACATAATATATATATATATATATATATATATATAGCGAGAGAGAGAGAGAGAGAGAGAGAGGGAGAAAGAGAAATGATATATACATAAGAATATATTGTATATATTTATATATGTATATATATTTATTCATATGTATATATATGTATATATATATATATATATATATATATATATATATATATATATATAGGAATATATGCATATATATGTATGCATGCATATATATATATATATATATATATATATATGTATTGTATGCATGCATATATGTATATATATATATATGTATGCATGCGTATATATATATATATATGTATATATATATATATATATATATATATATATATATAATATATATATATATATATTATATATAGGAATATATATATATATATATTATATATATATATCTATATATATAATATATATATATATCATAGCAGAGAGAGAGAGAAGTAAAGAGTTATAAAGATAAATTGTATGTAGGGAGAGAAGGATTTGGGTAAACTACAGAAATACGAGTCATTGAGTAAGAAATGTTTCCGTTAAATTGATGTGTTTGTGTCTGTTGTGTGTGTGTATGTGTGTGTGTGTTGTGTGTGTGTGTACAAGCTACCTCACTAGATATTTAGATGTCCCGAAAACTAAATCTTTCGAAACATTGAACATTTCCTTGATATGATGTATTCAAGATGCATCTCAGCTAGTTGTTTACTCTACGTACACATAAAAATGTAACACCGATAAACTGCTGATACTTTATACACGGTCGGGGCTTAAATATCTCGCTTAAATGTACTTGTGAGTGAGTCTATCTCTCTATGTGTCTGTCTCTCTGTCGTTATCTTTATCTATCTATCTATCTACTATCTATCTATCTATCTATCTATCTATCTATCTATCTATCTATCTCTCTCTCTCTCTCCTCTCTCTCTCTCTCTATATATATATATATATATATATATATATATATATATGTATGTATATGCTTGTGTAACTGTGTTTGTCTCCCACAATCTCTTGACAATCGACGATGTTGTGTTTACGACCGCGTACTTTAGCGGTTCGACATAAAATATGGTTAGAATAAGTACTAGCTTCAAAAGAATAAATCGGGGGATCGACTTGTTCGACTAAAAGTGGTACTTTAACATAGCCGCACTCAAATGCTAAACAATGAAATGAAAGAATATATATGTATGCATGTATTTACATATACATTTACATTCATACACGTACAAATGTGTGTGTTATATATATATAATATATATATATATATATATAATATATATATACAATATACATATATTTATATATAAATATATATATAATACATATATGTATATGTATATATAAAAGACACACACACCCACTATATATATATATATATATATACACTCCTACAGAATTATCTATCATACTCTACCACTCTCAAAATCATAAATTCATATATGTATATATGAAGTTGCAGACCGTGATAGATAATTTGGTGGAAGTGTATATTTGATGGAATAAAATTTTGTGCCCCAACGTGCGACATATTTTCAGTCCCGGGAATGACAAAATCAATGTCGCCTCTAGCCTAATAAAATTTTGTTCATTTGATAAGTTATTTGTCCACTAATTGAAAAAGCTATCATTTTTTAGACTGTGTAGATCATTGTATCTGAAGAATGTGTCCGAGCAATATCAACGTCGTTTCCATTACAATTTATGGCTTCTCTAATCAAAGTTGGCAAACGTTGTGCTCTAGTTTCGAAGTGTTGTTAAAAATGTGGTAGATGAGCATCGAAAAAGTATTTCCTTTCCTGAAAACTACATTGATTTACATAGAAAGTAAAGTACAAACTGAAACACGAAAGTAAAAATTGAAACAGGAAAGGAAATGTTAAAATTTAATTTGAAATATTCTTCATTCGTTCGTTATAGATCTCGTCGTGTTTAAAATAAAGTGTTGAAATTGTGCAAAGAACTTTTAAAAGAGGGGAGATTCTGTGTTCAATATTTCACCAGGTGTTTCAGTAATCGGCAATTACTGATAAAATTGCTGAACAATCAATTTTGGTCAATCTGTGTACAGTACATTCACTTAACTAGATTTCGAATCATTATTCGAAGGCAAATCTTTAACTTTTCTAAATTAAGTGAATTTAATGCATTCTCTATTGCCAATATATCAATTGCTCCCTCCCTTTAAAGCATTTAGATTAAACTTGAAAAAGAAATCATACACAGAAGAAAGAATTTCTACACGATGTAGTTATCGTTGTACACGCAATTTATACATTTATCGATTAATTAACATGATGTCTTAAAGAAGGGCATCTTTAGCATGCAAGATTTCACTAGGACAACATGAAAACTCTCCTGAACAGAAAGAAAAAATCACTGATATTGAATATCTTCCTCTCTGAATGCTTTTCCCACTAAATACCTAATTTACTTTTAATTTTCTGATTTCGTTTTGTGAAATCTTTCGTTTTGCAATACACTTCATGAAAGATTGTGTTAAAGCTTTGGTATTCCTAGTCGATGAAGAGAATAGACGTTAAATTTTATTTATTCTCGGTAGCAAATCAGCCTTCCAGTAAGGATATGGTGGGATATAAATAGAGACTGGGTGTATTGCAAGAAAACTGCTTTCCATTCACGTGGTGTGAGGTTCAGTCACGATTTGTGGCATGTCGGGCATGCGTGTTCTAATATGGCCCCAGGGCTAATAAAGCCTACTGAATGAATTTTATGGACAGAGATGAAAGCCTGTTGTATGTATGTATATATATATATATATATATATATATATTATATATATATATATATATATGGGGGGTTGTGTGTGTGTGTACGTGTGTGTATATATATATGTATATATATGAGCAACGAAGATGTACAGGTGTCAAGTCGTTACGGCTGTTTCAAGCGACAACATGAATTGATTAATGGAAACTTTACATCATTTGAAAGAAACCGTTCTCGTTAGATAACCGCATAGACTTCAAACGTAAAGGATAAAACAACTGCATTTATCCTATGTGCTTGAAGTATATACAATCATCTGAGAAGAGCGATTTCTTTCAAATGATATAATGTTTTCATTAATTAATTAAAGGACTCGCTTGAAACGGCCGTAAGGAATTTGCACATCTTCGTTTACATATATATATTTTATTCACGTACTTTGGAATTTGCACTTCGGAAATACTATAGAAAGTATCTTTTATAAAGTACATATCTGCTCTAACAACGGCGGATCTACTCAATCAGCTGGTTGGCGTTGTCTGCGTGCACACAAGAATATGAAGTGCAACCACTCCTGCATAGACTTTTCATATTTAATATTCAATTAATATTGTTCGGGTGTGCAGATTAAGAAGCTACTTTAATTTAAATACCTCATTCAACGGAATCTTAATGATATATATATACAGCAAGTGAGAGACGAGAGAGAGAGAGAGAGAGAGAGAGAGAGAAACACACACAGACACAGACATATATACTTATGAAGTAAAAACAGCCCTAGTATAATAAATATTATTTAAACGTTTATTTAATGTATATGATTTGTGTATTTAATTTATAAATTAAATAAATAAATAAATGAATATATTTTTCACAGACCTTTGATAAATATTAGAAATAGTGATAGATAAAAAACAAAATAAATCTACATTAAGTGCATGGATATAAACAACTTAGGAAGCGAACCCATATATACACACACCTTCACTTGAAAGACGCAACAATATCAACAATACGAATAACAACGACAGCAGTAACGGCGGTGACAACGATGACAATAGCAGCAACGACAACTGCCACGATAGCAACACCGTGGGTGAATACACAAAGACTGACAGATACAGGAACTCCACCAAATTTTCGGGTCCTAGAATAGCAGCAGCAGCAGCAGCAGCAGCAGCACAGAGGGACTTGTGGGGAAGGCCATACTACTGCTCAAAACAGTGACCCACAATGAGTGTGCGTCTATGTTCGTGTGTGTGTTTGTGTGTACACAGGTATGACAGAAGTAAACATTCGCACTTTAGACACCCTTATAATCGTTAAAATATATTTAAATCTAAAAATATATATTTAAATTATTTATAAATTATTATAATGCCAATATCTAATATTTAGTGGACACGCGCATTGCATTTTTCAATGCAAGGACACCATTAGGCTACAGATCAGATGACGATTATTCTCTTGAGGCATTTCTTACCAAGTTTCGTGCACTAATCTCAAAGCATCTATCTTTGAGGATGGTTTCTTGTTCTTTATATGAAATGTCCTATCCATTATGCCTCAGAGGTATTTAAAAGATCATATCTGGTGACTGGCTAAGCCATGGGAGCTTTTTAGTGTCATTCTCTTCTTCCAACAAATTTTGGATCCTTTTAGAGTGTGACAAGGGACCCGTAAAGTAAAGAGTTTTCTTAAATCATTTCACCACTGGAGAAGATTGGAAGGTGCCCTTTCTGGAATATGGTCACATGTTTATCTGAGTATATGTTTCTATCACACTGAACCAGCTCTAATCGACCATTGCTCCAAATTGCTCCCCAGACCATTACAGTGTAGCTGCGGTGTTTCACTGTTGGCGGCAATTTTTCACGTCAAATTCTTGATCACAGAGTCTCCAGATGCACACTCGACTACTGTCCGACAACACAGCAAATTTGGACTCATGAGAGCCTCTCCACCTCTCCACTGGCCCAATGTTTTCTCCGCTTGATATTGGTTGGTCGAAGAGAGGTGCCTTCCTTCTTGCTGCTCTGGCATAGTGGCCATGTTTGTGGAGATACATGGCAGCTGTTTTAAGAATGAAAGCAACCTATTCTGCCATGTCAGAGACCGTGAAACAAAGATTATCCTCCTTACTTCTCTTAACAAAGCGAAGTATCCTGTCAGAGGGCCCTAGTCGACCTGGGTGCGGTGATGTGGTCTCTTTCCCCTCTGGTGAATTGCGTAATCATTCTATTAACTGTCGAAATCAGGATCTTAAGTTCTTCTGGGATTCTGCGCTAATTCTACATCAGATTGACACACAATACGTCTTCATTTAAATTCGGACACTTCCGACGCTTGTTTTCTACATGGCATGATTAAAAGGTTGCTTATAGACGCTGAAACATAAAGATGTAAAATAATAAAAAACTATAAACCTACCCAAATTAAAATACAAGTAAACCAATGTTTTATGAGGTGTCTATTTACTTCTGTCATGTCTGTGTATAGAACGTCCACTGGCAGGGCTTTTGCTAAGTTTCCCCATAAGCTCTTATATCCATTGTACTTTAAGAATGAAGATCATATCAATGGCAATCGACTATAAACTTTAATAGCTATACATTTTTTCTGTACGTGTGTCATATACTAATTTACATGTGATTATCACAACACTTTCAGTAACGATATCTTAAGTCTGGCTGTCTCATTAAGGCGGCCAGATGGCAGAATAGTCAGCACAGCGTACAAACTGTTTAGCAGCATTTCGACTATCTTTACGTTTTGATTCAAAATCTACCGAGGTCGTCTTTGCCTTTCACCCTTTCGGGATTGATGGTATAAATACCAGTTAAGCACTAGGTTTCGCTAGCCTTGTGCCAGAATTTGAAACTAATGCTAGTCCTCATTTCTGGAGAAGTATTCAAACTATTCACAAGATGTCTATGAGAAGCAGACTCAAATGTTCGAGCTTGAATTATTTTCCCTTTATCTGCAGTTACAATTCAGCATACGTTTACTCCCATTGTAGTCCAGCAATTATTTTTAATGGTATAATCTATATTTTAATGGTATAATCTATGTTTTAATGGTATATCTATATGTTAGGCTAAGGACAACAGTGGGAAATAAGCGCTTGTCAAAGTGCGCATGGTAATGTTTTTGTGGGCAAAGATTTTCTAGAATAAACATAACACAGTCAAAAACGTTATTGACAGAAACAGACAGCAACTAAATATTTTTCTGTGTATAGCATCGTAGAATTTTTAAGAAATAAAAAATTTGTCTATGTAAATCAAATTTCAGTTTTCTTTCTGATTCTTCTTATAGTCTTTTACGTGCGTTTTATTTACAAGAATTAGAATTTAGAACTATTCTCAGTTCTTTTTTTTATATCTAGATATTCCCATAGATTACTTTAGGGCATAAATGTTACTCTGCATGAAGTTGTATAATACGGTTCTTTCTATTTACTCTCCAGAATCAGCAATATATCAGCAGATTAAGTAGGTTTTGTAGCTCATCCAGTAATATATAGTATCAAAATATATATAATTCCGGTTTCTTTCAAACGGATGCACTCACAAGGATCTGGTTGGCCGAAGGACGTAGTCATTTACCCAAGATGCAACGTAGTGGGACTGAACCCAGAAGTATGTTAGGAAGCAAAAGTCTTATCACATATACACACCTGCGCCTCCTCATATACATACATACATACATACATATATATATATATACATATATATATGCCTCTTTCTCTCTTTCTCTCTCCCTACACACACACATTTATAATTCCTTACAAACATATGTATATATATGCATACACCAACACACCCAACTACCCCTCACATATATATGCATACAGAGAGAGATGGAGAGAGGAAGGTAGATATATATATATATATATATATATATATATATATATATATATATATATATAGACACAAGCATGCACATACATGGATACATACATGCATACACACACATTGCAGTCAACAATCAGTCTACTTATACTTGTCTTCGAGATATATTTTGCTATATTTTATTCTCTTCTGAAAGCATGTAAGAAATTTTTTTCTCATTTTTGCAAATTTAATTATCTCAAAAGTAATTAAGTTATTTCTTAATTGCATAATTGCTCAATATTCAAACGCAAGAATATGGTGCATGTTTAATCTATAGACACCTGGCCTTTTGTGTTTTACTGCAATGGATTCTGTCTTCATTGTATAAAGGTAAATCCAGTTTTGCTTTGCTTTCATTATATTTTTGTCATTAGAAATATTCAATTGTTGCCAATATTATTACATCGAATGGATACTACATGTAACCTTACATGCATTAATCTCTTTAAGACACATTAAATCTAATTCTAACTTGATCCAAGCACGAAAAAACGACTTTTAAATGCGAACACGACTTTAGGAAAATATTACATGTATAAGTTCGTCTCCTCTAATGTAGTAGGAGCACTCCATCGGTTGCGACGATGAGGGTCCCAGCTGATACGATCAACGGAACAGCTTGCTCGTGAAATTAACGTGTAAGTGGCTGATCACTCCACAGACACGTGCACCCTTAACGAAGTTCTCGGGGATATTCAGCGTGACACAGAGAGTGACAAGGCCGGCCCCTTGAAATACAGGTACAAGAGAAACAGGAAGAAAGAGCGAGAGAAAGTTGTGGTGAAAGAGTACAGCAGGGTTCACCACCATCCCCTGCCGGAGCCTCGTGGAGCTTTAGGTGTTTTCGCTCAATAAACACTTACAATGCCCGGTCTGGGAATCGAAACCGCGATCCTCTGACCGCGAGTCCGCTGCACCTAACCACTGGGCCATTGCGCCTCCACCCTCTAATGACGAGTGTATGAAGAATATAGCATTGCTTTCATGTATCAGAATTGCTAACCACAAATGCATTGTATTATACGTTTCCTGAGAGGTTTTCTTAATAAATATGTTGACATTTAGATGAAAATTACTAATACAATTAGACTATAGACGTTAAGCAACAGTTTAGAATATGTTTTATTAAGCCAGAATTTTTTAATCCTTGTGCTTAATAATTAAATGCATTTATGGATATGATACGAAAATTTAGACAATTGCATCCTGCAGTGGCAGAATGAAACCACAAATTATCGTTTCTAATTAAAAACAATGTACTGAGCAAATTCTTTAATTCATTTAGAAGCCTTCATTCATCGATTGATACATGATAATATTTAACAGACAGTAATTCGTAATTAGCTTATTATTATTATTATTATTATTATTATTATTATTATTACTTTTTTTTTCTTCTTTCAAATTTGCTTCCATTTCTTGCCGAGTGTCTTCCCGACTCCTATGGCAAAGAAACTCATAGTATACATTGGTAGGCCATTAAACCAAACTCAATAGTTCGTTCATTTTTTTTTTTTTTAAGTTAAATTAAAATACATGCGCAGCAACAGTTCTCACATCGACAATGCTCTTCTCAATACGTGTGATGTACCAGTTAAGACAATCTTTTGCACTTCTTGCAGGGATGGTAAGCCAGGGATCATTCTCATATAATTTTCGGTTTCCTTCTTGATCATTCCTAGTGCTCCTACGATCACTGGTATTGTAACCGCCTTGAGATGCCACATTTTCTCAATTTCAATGAGTAGGTCTTTATATTTTCTGACCTTGTCAAACTCTTTCGCTGAGATATTATGATCACAGGGGATGCTCATGTCGATCAATAAGCAAACTTTATTGTTTTGGTCTTTCACAACATCTGGTTTATTGGCCTTGATGGTTCGGTCTGTATGTACTGGAAAGTCCCACAGAATGGTTACATTTTCTCCTTCAGTTACAGCCTCAGGGTGGTGATTATACCACTTGTCGGCAGTTTTGATATTGTAATGCCGACTTATTAGCCAGTGGAGATATTGGCCAACTCTGTCATGTCTTAATTTATACTCCACTGGTGCTAAGATTTTACATCCAGAGATTAGGTGGTCCACTGTTTCAATCATGTCGTTGCAGAATCGGCATTTTGGGTCTGCTCCATTTTTCATCACATTGGCTTGGTAGTTCCGGGTTAATAGGCTTTGATCTTGAGCAGCCAGGATGAAACCTTCGCTCTCTGCTTTTAGCCCTGAGCTCCGTAGCCACTGATGGGTTTGCTTCTGGTCAACATCAGCTTGTTTGCTGCGGGTCACATATTTGCCGTGCAGAGGTTTCTCCTCCCACCTATCAGCCAATTGCTCGTGCGCTTTTTTCATTGCCATCATTTTCACCTTCTTTGCAACAATAGTTGCCGTACTTCCCTCGGGTTGTTCAGTTTGGGTATCCTGCACGAGATCAATAGCAAATTTTTTGCTTTCCTTTATGATAGAATGAAGCTTCTTTCGTCTCTCGTGATTTTCCACGAGCTTATTATATTATTATTATTATTATTATTATTATTATTATTATTTTATTATTATTATTATTATTATTATTATATTATTATTATTATTATTAATATAAACTTAGATAAACTTAGATATGTTTTGACCAAAGATTGGTCCAGGCCATGTCTAACTTAATAGCACCACCTGATACGATTATTCGAATCCTGTTTAAGTCAAGTTTAGTTTAAGTCAAGTTTTGTTCAAGTAGTGAGTTCTTGTTGGGTGAGTTGTATCCAATTATGGGTGGCTTATCTGGTATTCTTTGAAGGAATCTATCCAGACTCTGTTTAAAGTTGATGGGATCCTTTTCCTCTTTGATCTCCTATTATTATTATTATTATTATTATTATTATTATTATTATTATTAGCAGAATCGCTAGTGATTTCGATAAAACTCTTAGTGGCACTTTGTCTGGCACTACGTTGTGAGTCGACGTAAACTTTTATGATTTCGGGATAGATAAAGTACCAGTCGAGCAGTGGGATCGATGCATTCGACTTACGCACTCCCCACAAAATTTCAGGCCCTGTGCCTCGAGAGGAAAGGATTATTATTAGCAACGTCGTTACCGTTGCTTCACAATAATACCTCCGAGTGTCATTATTTTTTTTATTACAAATCTCGTCAAGCTCACTTAGGTTTGCCATCTCGTCGAGTGGTGTGTAGTGTGGTTTGGTGTGGTAGGGTTAGGTGATAAAGTACCTGTCAAATACTGAGCTCGGTCACATCGACTGATCTATTAAATTTTATGCGTTCCTTTTTGTGTTGCTGCTGCTACTACTACTACTACTACTACTACTACTACTACTACTACTACTACTACTACTACTACTACTACTACTACTATTACTACTACTACTACTACTATTACTACTACTACTACTACTACTCGGCCTTGCCATGCCACTTTCAGCCTAGATTACTGCGCTATTTGTCCTCTTCAAGTATTTAATACTTAGAAAATTACTGTTTGTAAATCTCACAACGAGAGATATTCAGCAACAGTACTTAGGATTAAAGATTATTTGCCAACATAACATGGCAGTCCTGGTTTAAGTTACAGCAACATTCGTCCTAAACCGAGACTGCCATGTTATGTTGGCAAAATACCTTTATTTAATACTTTTCTGATAATTCTGGTTGTGACAAGGCGGCGAACTTTTGGAACGGCTCTACCACACACTCTATTCCCATTTTCTTTTGATTCCTCTCAATATCTTTTGATTGTGTTCCCATGTCGCATGCAGTGGTCGGGACCACACTATCTTCACTTCCTCATATTTTACTGTTGGGTCCGTATTTAAAAAGGATTGTGGACGTCTACTTGCTTGCCTTCCTCTCTGTTTCAAATGGTAGAATGGCAATTCATCGATAGACAGTTGGCCGACAGACAATTGACCGACAAACAATTGGCCGACAGACAACTTACAGATACAATATTATCGATACTTCTGCATGTCGACTTAATGTCCAAGCAGCCAAAGATCGAATAGTATCGCCATTCAGAATTCTCGATCGCTACTTTCGGACGATTATGTTCCCTGTTTGTGTACATGTGTTCATTCATGTGCGTTAACTACAGCATTCGACTATTTTACCTACTATTTCTAGCAACACAGGTGTTTCCTAATACCCTACTCACATCTAGAGATAATCATAATTCTCCTATTTGCTCAATTATTGTAAACTGTTCTTTATATTAATTCTGTATAAATATAGGAGCAGGTGGGGCTGTGTGGTAAGTATCTTGCTTACCAACCACATGGTCCCAGTTTCAGTCCCACTGCGTGACACCTTGGACAGTTATCTTCTACGATAGCCTCGAGCCAACCAAAAACTTGTGAGTGGACTTGGCAGGAGGAAACTATAAGCCCGTCGCATGATATGCTTACGTCTCCGTGCCTTAGCGGTTCGGCAAATGGAACCGATGCAATAAGTAGTAGGCTTACAAAGTTCTGTGGTCGATTTGCTTGACTAACTGCTCTGCCCCAGCATGGGTGCAGTCAAGTGACCGAAACAAATAGAAGAATATATATGCATTAAAAATCAGTCCTGTGATATGCGAGAGACTGACTGGGAGTACAATGTTTGTCTTCGCCACAGATGGAGGAAGCAGATTCAGGAGGGGGTCGACACTTTTGAGAGAAAACGTATTCTGCATGAAGAAATTAAGCGTGGTGCTCAAAAGCGCACTGCTGGTATAGTGAATAGAAACAGATTGGTCTGCATTGTTTGCAGTTGCGTATGCTTGTCAAGAGCAGGTCTCATTAGCCACCAACGGAGCCACAAATATAAAACATAATTTAGTCGTAGAGCACATAACGTTCCTGAAGGTCAGCAAGGGAGTTCCTCGGTCACGAGTAGACAGCTAACATATATATATATATATATATATATATATATTATATATATATATATATATATATATATAATATATATATATATATATATGTGTGTGTATATATATTTCTGCTGCCTTTAAATAAAGTATATTACTCTACCTCTGGTATTTGAGTACTCTTTTTTCCACCTTGTTTCACATTTATGTGCTTACTCAGATATATATATATATATATAAAGTAAATTTCGGACGTGGTAAAGTTAGCTTATAATATATACATATATATAATACTTAATCGCCGATTTTTGTACTAATCCGAAGTATTGCAGTAAATATGTATGTGTGTGTGCACGCGCATGTGTGTGTCTGTACGTGTGTTTATTCATCTTCATTTGTTATATCAAGATAACTAATTGCTTAATTACTTTTGGCACATTTTTGAAATCTCATATCACACGATTTCTTAATTTCTACTTCAAAAATCTTGTATTCTTATGTATTTCGACTTCGATTCGCGTGAAATTCTGTCTCGCTGAAATATAGAAGTCTATGAAGGTGCTTAACTATTCGTTTCTTTAATTTATAATCAGAAATAAATCACTGCAGTTAATTACGCAGACGCCATCCGCATGAAAATCGGTATTTGTATTAGTATGAACATTTAATTTAGCAGTGATTAAAAAAATGTAATTAAAAACTACTTATACGCTGAGAAAATGAACAACAATAAATTAATACAAGACTATTTCTAAATCTGGCAAGAAATCAACAAATAAAATATGTGAAATAACTTTGGACATATTTCGCTCTTATCAAACTTCCTCAAATACTCAAAATTTCACCCACATTTATAACAGTTAATTAATTGTTAACAATATTAATGTTATGTTGTTGGAATACCTCATTAAAAATACTCATGTTGATTAAGAACTCATTATCACAATAAATACTAATTTATATAATTAAAAGAGTGAGAATAAATGCAATGACGTAGCTCTCCATTCATTAATATGTTCAACCATATTCCATTTGAATATGGTTATCTCCTTTGTTCTTCGTCTGCTTAGAAAACTCCCTTTAGGCGATTTGTCCACAACATACCGGAGTCATTGGCTTGCTGGAATACTGAGGCATCACAATGCCTCGCCTTCTATGTGTGTCTTCATTTGAAGCTACACCAGATTAATAAAAATAAGCATATCTTTATATATAAAAGAGAGGTTGTGTGCTGTCTGTTTCCTACGATTTAGATTCCTAACTACTCCCACATTTTGCGGTGCAGTTTAACCAAAACCGGGTATCTTATAGTCGTGATTCATATCGAACCCTTCTGGGTATTAGCGCGCGTCTACGATGAGCCTACGATTTAAAAAAAAATTACCATCAATTTTTCCCATTTTTAATGCATTTTTGGCATATATTAGGGAAGTAACTCTCTAAAAATTTATTATTAAATCCCAGAACGTAAAAAGCTAGAGTAACACCCCCCCATTTGTGGTTAGCCATATTGAGATGGCTATTATACTTTACATCTCTAAAAATGCTTATATAGTTATTTCCCTTACAAACTCGAGCAACGCCGGGCGATACTGCTAGATTAGAATAAAAATATACGCCATCATTTCTCACTTTTGTTTGCGCACCTATACGATTTATTTGCTGACTTTTATAAAGATGACTCACCAGTCATTTATCAGACAGTATCTTTGATTGAAAAGGCTCAGAATAAAATCGAAACAACAAGGTGTCCATCATCACGAACAAAAAAATACCGTTAATGTATTTCATTAAATGTATCTGATTGTTTTCGTTGATTGCTTTCTCAATTCAAATAAGTGCGTTTCTCAGTATAGTTGCAATGTCTTTGCTACATATAACACTATATATAATATTTAGCTTTGGCCCTAGAGTGTTGGACTTTTTTCAAAGTGGCATGGGTCTGATTCCTGGATCGGGTGACGCGTTATGTTCCTGTGCCAGGGAGCTTCATTTCATGTTATCTTGTTTAATCTGTACCAACCAAGTCCTTCCAACTGCCATATCCGAAATGTTCTGCTGTATCAAAGGTGAACAGGTCAAGAGGGTACCTATGCCCGCTCAAGACTAAACAGGCACCCCAAAACTATTAGCGAAATTATATATCATTTTATCAAGACGGGATGTAACAACTGGACGTTCTTCCTAGTTCAGAATCTTTTGAGTATTTCTTTGGTGTTCATATTCATCTTATGATCTGTACAGTGTTTCCAAATATCGACTATAAAAAACTATTCATCTTACATATAGTGTTGTTAACTTCCTTTGTTCTGTTTGTTGTTGTTGTTTTTGTTGTTTTTTTTCTGTTTTAGTTTACTCTCGGTTTGAGGTTAGCGTTCACTCCTATTGAACCTGCTCTGTTTTGATCTACTCGAGACGACATTCTTCTCAACGATTCTAAATTAAACATATACCTACGCTGGTTTTGCATGACCTGATATGGAGTAAATTGCTGTGTCCAAGTCGTTCGGGGTCAGTTCATGTCAAATGATGTATCTGTAGTTGTTATTTCCTGATTAAAAAAGAAAAAAAATACTACTCTTGTACTACTTCAAAAAAACCCACATGTCTTAAGTTCATTCCAAGAAAGGAATAACGTTCTAACACGAAGAATTGTGCTCAGTAGCTCGTGCGGCGCCTGAAACGGTAAATCTAAAAGGCGGCCAGCTGGCAGAAACGTTAGCGCGCCGGGCGAAATGCTTAGCGGTATTTCGTCTGTCGTTACGTTCTGAGTTCAAATTCCACCGGGGTCGACTTTGCCTTTCATCCTCTCGGGGTCGATAAATAAAGTACCATTTACGCCTTGGGGTCGATGTAATCGACTTAATACCTATGTCTGTCCTTGTTTGTCCCCTCTGTGTTTAGCCCCTTGTGGGTAATAAAGAAATAGGTAAATCTAACACGGATGTTGAGTAGTGAGAGTTCTCAGCTCTGCATGTCTGGACGAAAGTTCCTGCTTTCTTCATTGATGTGTGAGGATACTGCAATGATGCAAGATAAGTCTGTGAATAGCTCGCGTAGTGGTTGTGGCAGATGAGTTTCTGGAGGAGAAAACATTGAGGTCGACTTTCTGAGATATGTACATGAGCTTGAGCATGTGTGTGTATGTGTGTGTACTTGTTCACTTGTGTGTGTGATTAATTGTTTAAAGTGCGTTTCCTCGTGATTATTTTAAGTTACATCTTATCGATTCACTTTAAAACCATATTTTTTTGGCATTTTAAAGCTTCCATCGCAATTAAAAGATTTCTAACAGTTTTAAAGTATTGTAGCTTGATTGAATCATCTATTAGGGGAATTCATACATTTGGCATAGGTTTATGTGTGTGTGCATGTGTGTGAGCGCGCGTGTTTATGTATATATGTATGTGTGTATGTCTTTCTGTCTCAGTTTGCACCCCCCCCCATTACCGCTTGACAACCTGTGATGCTGCGTTTAGGTCACGTAACTTAGCGGTTCGGCAAAAAGAGAACGATAGAATAAGTACTAGGCTTAAGAAATAAGTCATGGGTCGATTTCTTGGACTAAAACCGTTCAAGGCGGTGCTCCAGCATGGCCGCAGTCAAATGACCGAAACAAGTAAAAGAATAAATGAATAAATGAATAAAAGAATATATATATATATATATATATATAATATATATATATATAACAAAGTGAAGTTGTAAGGTACCGCACGAGTGGAATTATATATGAAAGAAGGTTTGAAAATGCAATTTTGAAGATGCTTATTCCCTTGACCGGTTTCCCTTTTTTAGAAAAAGATTGTCAAAAGTAACATGTAAACGCTTTGTCGTGTTATTATCACAGAATGCATATACGCATTGTAATATTTTGTGACAACCAGTACCTAACACAACAAAGCTTTTACATGTTACTTTTGACAATCTTTTTCTAAAAAAGTGAAACCAGTCAAGTGAATAAACATATCTTAAAATTGCATTTTCAAACATTCTTTCATATATATATATATATATATATATATATATATATATATATTATATATAGTTAATCCTAACAAGAAAACACAAAAAAAACAAAAAAAAACACAACAACTCGAGGACGTGGAACAAATAAAGTATTGTTGGACGCTCAGGAAAGAAGGGAAGAAGGAGGGTTTAACATTTCGAGCGGGGCTCTTCGTCGGAAACATAGGAGAAGGAAAGATCCCGAGAAGGGAAGACAGAGGAAAAAAATCGCCAGCGGTACTCACGAGGTCACATATATATATACATATATCATATATGATTAAAAAATCTGTCAGATATCAATAAAGCACTCATTTTTGAAAAGAATCTGGTTACACATGTTCAAAATTACATACCAGTAAATGTAAGTAGAATGCATATTCCAGGTAAATCCTCATGCATAACAGGTCTTACACACACACATGTACACGCACATATACACACACGCCCACCTGCTTCTATGTTTGTGTGTGCCCGTGTGTATATGTGTATTAAATAATTTGTTATTTAAGGAAGAATAAGCTGCAATGTACACATGCACACACATATAACTATTCTGTATTTGAGCGTGTATGCGTACTAACGTTAACTTCCTCCGTCTTACTGGTTTTAATATGAAATCCTTGATAATCCAGAGAGGTGTCGTTTCCTATTAGTTCAGTAATATCATTTGTAATAACGAGAAATTGAATACAAGCTTTTACCCCTCTTATAGGACGACGCCCACCTGTTCGAATGTGTCTTTCTTGTCGGATTTGAGTATAATTTGGAATGACGTATGATCTATGATCTGAATTATTGTTTGCCTGAATTAAACTTCGTGAAACTCAGGTATCATAGGAAATATTTTAGCTAGATATAAATTTTCTAATGCTGCTAATGATGTAAAGCATATTCTAAAATTTTTACTGTCTTTTTAACAATTATTTTGTACATGAGCTTACGTGTATGTGAAGTGTACCGGAGCGTGTTTTATTAAAAATATTTTCTCAATGAACATTTGTTATTTGGAATTGAGATACTAACGGCACTTTGTTGAATTTTACGGTACTTCCGCTGTACGTAACTTCCATTTCACTTGGTAGAAAATCATGTTACATTCTCTGACGTCGTTCACGCCTGTTTTGGGTGATGTTTCTGTGTGGTGAGATTACATTCTTCGTTTGTATGTCTTGTGTATTAAATAATTTGTAATTTAATGAAGAATTAGCTGCAATGTCTTTCAGGATGAACGTACCGTCGGTATTTCATATAGATGATATAATTAACAATGTGTGAAAATACACAATGAATATACTCAAAGATGTTATGTGTATAGATTCTGTCATAAATAGACTAAACACTCAAAGATAAAACGGTTGCTTCTTCCCAGCATCCATTCATTCTCAGAATGTTTAATGCAGTATGCTCCATTAAACACTTTTTATGGTTTCACTTGAAAAATCTTTTTTTTCTACGCAACAAAAAAATATCTCTTCAATCTCATCCTGATTCATTTTCTTAATGGTCGAGATTTTTCATTATTATTTCATGCTGTACATTATTTTCACACTGATCTTCTTTTAGCCACACTTACCAATTGTTACAGCATGTTGTTCTTTTTGATCCATGTTTTTATATTAGCTTCTGAGTTTTTTCACAGCTTCTGTTATTTCATAGCATTTTCTTTAAAACTACGCTGTCCTCTCCATTTTGTATCAAACAGTGATCTGTTTATTTCGTTTTCTCGATATTTTAATATTTTCCCATTACTTCAAATAATTTTGCTTACAATGCATATTGTATAAAGATTTTCAATTAACATAAGAACTTCTTTTTTCTCTCTATTCGTTGGTAACTATACTTTTCTTCGAAGCCAGATTTTAGTGGCTATGCTCTAACTACAGTCTTCGGATTTCTTGTTTATCTACTGAGTTTTCGTGGTTAGTTTAGGCTGCACTTGACGTTAATATAACAAGAAAGTGTTAGAGGAACACCTAGAGTAGGTCTTTTCAACCGGGTTCCATATGGACCTTGGTAGACCATATAATACTTTTGAGGTTAGAGAGATGCAATATAGTAAATTGGGGTCCACAATTCTATTTCAGAGGCCAT
Organism: Octopus sinensis; assembly: GCF_006345805.1. Classification (NCBI taxonomy): domain Eukaryota; kingdom Metazoa; phylum Mollusca; class Cephalopoda; order Octopoda; family Octopodidae; genus Octopus; species Octopus sinensis. The sequence goes on from NC_043012.1 coordinate 10,260,668, forward strand.
GAAAACATTGTGTTTCAGACCAGAAAAATTTATGCAGAATAAATTTGTTATATCAACAATAAACAAAATATTTTCAGAATATTTATACAAATCATAATAATGTTTAATTATAAAAACATCGAGTGCCTATGGGCTCTATCCGAGTAGATTAAGAATCAAAGTTGTCCATAAGTAAAAATGGTTGAGAACCGCCGTCATCAGTTATGTCTTGCATTTAGCACTGTTTTCAATATGAAGCAAATTTGTTTTTGATGTCCTTTCATAAATATTCTTCTTTGTCATGTTTGATGTCTTTTGTCTAAAGTAGATTTTCAGTATTTATAACTGTCTTTCGTCAAACCGTCCATTTTTACTCTGTACTTGTCTAACATGTCATTTGTATTCTTACTCAACTTCTCTCTTTTCTTCATGCACTTTCATAATTCTAAAACCAACATTGGTATTCTTTAAAATATTGTTCTATCGTTACATGTCAAACTTGTTCCACTGGACACTATTTTTAAACTATGAAACATTTCTCTTCCTCGGTTGATAGCATTTCCATTAAAGAACAAACTCGGCTTCCAGAAATGTTTCGTTCCATTTGTCTTTTTCTTAATGGATGTTGGGGTTCTTGTCTTCCTTGTTAATAATGGTTGTGATGTTAATGGCAATGATATAATGACAATAATATTACGAAAACTAAGGTGGCGAGCTGGCGGAAACGTTAGCACTTCGGGAAAAATTCTTAACAGTATTTCGTTTGTCTTTACGTTCTGAGTTCAAATTCCGCCATGGTCGACTTTGCCTTTCATCCTTTCGGGGTCCATAATTAAGTACCAGTTCCGGGCTGCGCTCGATCTAATCGACTGCCCCACCCTTCCCCAAAATTTCCGGCCTTGTGTCTAGAGTAGAAAAGAATAATATTACGAAAACTGATCATAAAACACAAAACCTTTTTTTTTAATGGTTTTAACAATCTGAAAGTTGTCTTCTCAATCCTGGTAAAAAAAATCTGTTGAATACATTCGCACATTATCATGATAACCATATCATAGATGACCCAAGTAGCTTCAGTAAAAAACCCAAATAAAACTTCAGTATTGAAGAGAGACATTTCACTACTAAATAAGATCGATTAAATTCTATTTAAGCATTCAGTCAAGTGATCAACTGTGCTATATATGCTTTAAATTAACTTCGAAGTGGTTGAGAATGCGTCAAGCACTTATAATAAGTCAATCTCCGATCTTGAAATCGCAGATACACTCTACAAGATTAGTTTCCTTAAACCTTTGAGTCCGTAACTGTGGTTTACTGATGGATTGCTTATTTTTCTTTATACCTTAGTACCACCCTACCGGTGCAGTACTTCAGGAGGTCAGGTATATGATCAAATAAGTTTCATGGCTCAAAGCGTTAAGAATGTCCATTCACCTACATTCTTTTACTTCGGCTGACTTGAGATTTTGCCGCGGGTGAAAATTTCTAAAGTCGAACGTACAAAATATTATTACTACGATGTTACCTTCCTAACCAATGCCCCACTGGATCTCGAAGACGGCAGGGTACAATGTAAAGTAGATTTAGCTGTATTTTCTGTAGCAGAGCTAGTGTCTAGGTTGAAGCTATTTGGTTCGTCTAAAATTAAGATTTGAATATCAATGTAGAACAATTGAGAGAAGAAAAATCGTACTATTGCGATATAGTTGTTGTTGCTGTTTGTTTGTTTGTTTGTTGAGCGAAGCGGTCTTCATCCCAGAACTCGCAACATCGCGCCTCAGGATTATCTTTAGAAGTCCGAAACGTGATCCTTTGCTATTCATAAGACCCGCAGAAGAGAAAGCAGGTCAACCCCCAACACTGAGAGCATCGACGGATGGATGAATGCGCATCCAGACTCAGCGTTTGCGTAGGAAGTCGGGGACAAGAAACAGGAAGAAAGAGTGAGAGAAAGTTGGAGCGAAAGAATACACCTGCCGGAGCATCCTGGAGCTTTAGGTGTTTTCGCTCAATAAACACACACAACCCCTGGTCTGGGAATCGAAACCGCGATCCTCTGACCGCGAGTCCGCTTGCCCTAACGACTGGGCCATTGCGCCTCCACTGTTGTTGCGGTTGCTTTTACTGTTGCTGTCAGTATAGTTATTAATGCTTTTGTTGTTGCGGCTGTAGTTTAGACTAGAATCAATGTTTATGCTAGTGCTGTGTACATTATCAACAAACAACCTCAAAGTAAATTGCCTAAACGAACTATATCTACTTAACTCTAAATACCCACTTTCATTCTTCTGCTGCCCAGTCTATTTTATCTCTCTAATTTACATCATTCTCTGCATTTAACTTTTGAGCTTTATCAAAATGTACCATAGTATCATAATTCAGAAAAAAAAAAAAGGAAAGATATTCGACTTTTCCATTTCTTCGCGTTCCGGCTGTTCTTGCTACTGTTATTGTTGTTGCTGTTGTTGATATCTGAATCTGTTGTTTGTATGCTCGCAATACAATTTGCCATCTTAATATTATGTTCTTCTTGTGTTGTAATTCGATTTGTTCTTTATCTATTAATATAGCCAGGCGATTTGCCAATGTGAGAAATCGATAAATTTTTCAGAAAGGAATTTCTTGAGAATTTACTTTCTTTCTCTTTGTTTTATTCATTTCATCTGCAATTCAAATTATTATTATTATTATTATTATTATTATTATTATTAATATTATTATTATTATTATTATTGTTATTATTATTATTATTATTATTATTATTATTATTATTATTATTATTATTATTATTATTATTGTTATTATCATTATTATTTTATTATTATTATTATTATTATTATTATCATTATTATTATTATTATTGTTATTATTATTATTATTATTATTATTATTATTATCATTATTATTATTATTATTATTATCATTATTATTATTATTATTATTATTAAAGCAATTTCCTTTAGGCAAGGCAGTCATCTATCTTTCAGGTTATGTATATTTTGCACATGTATAGAAAATATTACATCTTGATGATCAAAATCTGACATCGCAATTCACAAACCAGGTTCTTCATGTACATTTAGTGTCCTCGCCATCCTTCTCCCCCCATGCCCTTCGACTATTACAACAATAAAAACAACAACAGCAAATAATAACAACAACAACAACAACAACAACAACACCAACAACAACAACAAAAACAAAAACAACAACAACAATAATAATAATAATATTAATAATAATAATAATAATAATAATAATAATATAATAATAATAATAATAATAATCATAATGTGATTATATGCTATGCTGGCATATGATAAGTGCAGGTAGATAGAATGCAGATGGTTTTTGGTGTAAGAAGAAACACTCTATATTTATGGTAATGAACTGTATAGCATTACTATTATTAAAAGTAAGAGATTTTTATAACTTTGGTAGTATTCCTAACTGTTTAGCTCAAATGATTCTACTTTCACTTTCAGCCTGCTGCGGTGTAAGGTAAAAAACGCCAGAAGAGATATATCATGTTCTGTTAAGAGTACAACCCATCCCCAATGCTAAAATGCCTATCATTAATATGCCATTACAGAAATACTAGCATTACTGTTTGTAGAATATTACTTTCAGCACCTGTTCTCTGTTGTTCAGGCCAGGAGCGTGTCGAGGGTAGAGATGTAGCATCCTACCACTACCATGATACAAAGGTAATTATAATCGTGTGGAGTGGGAGATGTGTAGACCGATATACTAAGACTTTGTCTACGCAGAATTGTAAACATAGGCATAACGCACAGTAAACCACATATTCACACACGGCAGAGAAAACATTAACACACCAACACCTGTTGTGAAGTTGTGGTGCGGGACAAACCCCGACACAAACACACACACGCACACACGCACCCACACACATACATACGTAGGGCATTTTCCAGTTTCCGTCTACCAAATCCAGGCCCAAATCTTTGGTCCGCTCGAAGCTTTAGTAAAAGACATTTGCCCAAGGTGCCACGTAGTGTGACTGAACCGGGAACAATGTGGCTGGAAAGCAAATTGTTACAACTAAGCCGGCACCAATGACAGAAAGAAATCCTTAATACCCGTTGTACACTGTATTATGAATTAGGAGAAAATATGTAGCCCTGTGATTAGTTTGCATAACTAGAAATCGTAAATAGTTTTCTACTGTTTGAAGTTTTAATGTCCTAGCATGCAACCTCTTCATATCTTGAGAAATACAGGATATGGAAAAAATTATTCATGGTGTTCATTGCTGAGTTTTAAATCAACTCTGATTGAAGGGACCGTTGACGGAATAGATTTCGCACGTGACCCTCTTGTCGATTTGTATTTGGAGAATATATTGTTGAACGTATCCTTCATTTCTAATAACGGTAGAACGTTACGCTTTTGTTTCTTTTCTCCTTTTCATTCTGAAGCTACATTGTCCGCTAGAGGCTCCTGCATTCAATCGTTATGGATTACTAGAGCCATGGTATATTCTGGGTATAATCATTGTACATAGAATATGATAATGATGGTTTAATTATCAAGTGTATTTTTTACGCTTCAATTACGAAATGAAGTGTTGCTTCATTCATTTACAAATCACAAGTGACCTATTAATTATTTTAAAGCACAAATATTTACAGTGAAGAGTAATTCGATTCAGTAAATCCCATATCTTTCTTATGCATTTAACATTAACGTCGGGAAGTGTCGATATTATTTTTACTGAGAACTGAGAGAGACAGACAGACAGACAGATAGACAGAGAGGTAGGGCGAAAAGTGGATTTAATTCACAAAATCTCGTGGCTTTGAATCACGTCTCTGCACCTGTTGTACATAAAAACAAATCAGTTTACTAACTCAGCTCTCACTTTACACGAATTCTCACATCCACTTCTTCTCGTTTATCTTAAACCAGATGAGATTAATTAACGAGGCGTCATTAAGAATATCTCACAAGATTTCCTGTCACTAATTTTTGTGGACGCTGAAGACACATACACCTTTAGCATTCTGGTGTAATTGTTTCACAAAGATTGATAATTGACTGTTAAATAAAATTAGACACTGAAAAGACTTGTTTTAGAGAAAAACTTCAAATACACATCTTTTTGAAATGAAGACAGTATTTTCCTTCAATAAAAATTTTGTAATGCTAAATAGAATTAGATATCATTTGTGTAGCTTTCCATAAAGTTGAAAACAAAATTCGTGAAGCCCATCTGTTTATATAATTATTTGGTGATATGTAATTCTGTGTTTCGTTATCTTCAATGTACACATCACATATGACTTTCATGCTCACCATCCCTCTATTTTCAATGAAATAATCTACACCAACAAGGCGCTTCCGTCAACTGAATCCAATAAATCATAGTTTATAAAAAACTAGTAGTGGTAGTATATCATTTGTAGTAGTTGTTGTTTGTCATAGTATTACACATAAAAACTTATGACATGACATAGGCCTTGTGGTAGGAATCGTGATAGGGCAGAGAAAAACATCGAACTCGAGAAGATTAAGAATCAAATGTGTCCATAAGAAAAAAATGGTTGAGAACCTCCAAACTAGAGTTTTCAATCTGAAACGAATTTGTTTTTGATATTCCTTCCTAAATATTCTTTTTCGTGTTTGATGTCTTTTGTCTACTAAAGTAGCTCTTCACTACTTATAACTGTTTTTCGTCAAACCCTCCATTTTTACTCTGTCCTTATCTAACATGACATTTGTATTCTCATTCAACTTGTCTCTTTTCAAAGTTACCTTCATGCACTTTCATAATTCTAAAACCACTTTTGGTATTCTTTAAAATATTATTCTATCGTTACATGTCAAACTTCTCCCATTACACACGGTTTTTAAACTATGAAACATTTCTCTTCCTATGGTCTTCCAAATAAGACGAATCACAGTCTTATATCGTTGAAAAGTCTGTGAATTCTTCATGTCTGCTTTCATTGCGAAGAAAGAAATAGTTTTGAAGATTACTATTTGAATTGGTGGCGAAATGCATGCAAATACATTAATGTGTGAGACATTGCTACCTTCTGTTGTCTCTTAAAACGCTTTCAATTATGCGAAGTAAGCATATGAAAACAGAAAGCATGGCAGTTTTTCATTCTCACTTTTAGGACTCATTTCCATTGTAGAAATCTGTGGAATATCATTGTTCTAAAATTCGACAAGTTTTAGAAAACACCTGTTAAAATGAAGATAACACAGAATTTAACTACTTTTTTGCGCGTTTACTTTATTGTTTTAAAACTATTTTATCTTCACGCTTATCTTCTTGTCACTGATTACCCTACTAGTGAAACATCTCCAATCGTAACCCATTTTCGGAATTATCGATTAATCAGTTACTGAAGTCATTCTTTTTTTTTTTAACTTGCAGCTAAATTAGTTACACGACCTTTGGAGGGGGGGAAATTACGATGAAAATAAACAGCGGTTTCGATTATAAATCACAGCCACGTTGAAATGAGTATTAACGGGTACAGCGTATTGCTTGTAAAATAGGAATTTACTATTGCATACGGTATGATATTTTTTTCAATTGTAAACAGCAATCCGATAAACGTTAGATATCATTTGATTTAACTGTTAAATTTTGCCTTGGTGACTTCATTAAGATGTAACATTTTGCATGATGCAGATTACATGATGATTATTAATACTATTATGATTCAATAGTCTTGTATATATATATATATATTTATATATATTAATTGCTTCACCGCGCTTCCGATGGAAGCTCTGTGTCTTGGGTATGAGCTGGGTTTTGTTTTAGTGTTATTTCTTTTATATTGAAATTGCTCTATGCAGAACGAGTTTTGTGCTTAACAGTGCTATTTACTGTATATATATATATATTATATATATATATATATATAATATATATATAATATATATATATATATACATACAGTAAATAGCGCTGTTAAGCACAAAACTCGTTCTGCATAGAGCAATTGCAATATAAAAGAAATAACACTAAAACAAAACCCAGCTGAGTAAAGAGTACAGTTTGTTATATTTTGAGATATAAAAACCAATTCAGGGTTTCCTTCCTCGGGAATCGAGAAAGCTGGAAACAGAAAACAATCCGTTTATATATATATATATATATATATATATATATTATATATATATATATATATATATATATATATATATATATATACATATATATATATATTTCAAAATAAGCAACAGGATATGAAGAAGTAATGCGGCACGAACATTTCAAGCGATTTCATTTAATTGAACAATGCAGTCATTTACATCAATTTAAGTGCAGAGATATCTTCAGCTGCACTAATAAATATAATTTTGATTAGTTGGACACATTAGTATACATTTTTTTCAAATGCTTTAACAGAGCAAGAAGATGGAAGAAATCCATGTTGTCGCTACTGTAGCTAAGACTAGACTACACTTCCAAGAAAGGCATGAAGCCCATTGGGCTCATAACTGGTAAAGGATTGTGGTTCATTTCTAATCTGCTTGTATTTTTATCAAATACTAAATCTAAGACTAGAGAACTGTGTCTGTTTAGAATGAAGGGCAAGAGTAAGTTGATAGGTCATGGCCAGGTATGGTCATGAATATTGTCAAGACATTAGGTGTAGTAAATTGGGTATAGAGTAAATGTTTATAAAAGGAGGCTGGCTAAGGGAAGACCCTAAATCATAATGTTAATTACCAGTTAAAGGGGCAAGATGCTAATAAAACCTAGGATGTTAATGCAGAGGAAATTTTAACATGGGGTACTATGGGTGATTGTTTATAAACAGTATTGTTATGTTGTAATAAAAAACATTAAGATTATCAAAAATGATATCATAACCAAAACAGGTAAAATGTGTGTGTGTATATCAACTTTCAACATTATAAAGGGAAGATTACCTAGAATGAGTTTAATATTCATTTATGTACTTAATTATAATATCGGACTGACTTCTGCTTCAACGTAAGTACTTAATTCCACCACTGGATCTCAATTATTTTTTATATATATATATGAATATATATATATATATATATATATAAAATGGGTATGAATAAGTATTTCACTTATATCTCACGTATTTATCGCTGAAGAAGGGAAAATTCTTATGAACTAGCCCCAAAATTGGGACCAATATGGTAATAACGGATTTTTTAGAAATTTCTATCGGTTTGTTGTGAGACGCATAAATTATAATGGTTATAGACAATTTTTGTATTTTTTCGGCATATTTGGCATTAGAATTTTTCTTCTGCCCTCATTTTGTAAAATATTTATAAATTTAACGTTTAAAGGTATTTTTTTATATGCTGACCGTTGATAGAATTTTTTTCCCGAAAACAATGTTATCCTACATTAGTTATATATATATATATATATTTGGTTCAGTTTTCACCCGTTTTATTATCATCTCAAGGCGCTTCTTTCTGGCTAGTCTTTCTTCTTCTTCTTTTTTGGCTCTTTCTATTCGCTCCTTTTCAAGACGTTCATCCTCTTCCTTGGCTTTCTTCTCAGCTTCTTTCTGCTTTCTTTCTAATTCCAGCCGATCAGCTTCTTCTTTCTTCCGTTGCTCTTCAGCTTCGATGGTCTTATGAAGCCTTTCTTCCCCAGCCAACTTATATATATATATATATATATATATATATATATATATATATATATTCATTTAAATTGTGGTGTTTCAGTCATTGACGTTTGACCATAAAGGAGCAACAACTGCAAGAGTGTATTGGAATTTTACTTGAGTGATTGCTAGATGATGAATTTTATCGAGTTCGGAAAGGATATAAATAAGTACACTTGTCTTAGTTTCAAATTCATACTAATCCACTACTGCCTGTGTCATACATACATACATACATACATACATACATACATACATACATACATACATACATACATACATACATACGTACATACATACATATATGCATATATACATATATGCACACATCACACACCACACATACCCACTCCTATACATGTATATGTTCCACTTACTGTGGATATTGTGTGAGAACAAAGAATATTGCACTATTTACCTGCAGAGAACCACTCGTAGGGACTTGCAGTGCACAAAAGTAATCGAAATTATATCCTGTTCTTTTATTTACCAGAAAGCCTTATGATAGAATCGCCTGCTACGGTCGCTGGAACTGCCGAATCAAATGATTTTACCCTGCTATGGGCTCTTCCGTGACAGATGTCCAGCAGTGCAATTACTGCTGAGAATCATGGCCCGTTCAATCACTAGTGCCACAAATAGCACGTGGGCTTATTAAAAAAAAATGATTAATAGCGCCAGAAAGAGTATTAATACCAAAAGATATTCTTGATATCCAACGTAACGTGTATATCGTGTGAGAACACAGAATAATGCGTTATGTACCTCGACAGAATCTCTCATGATGAGTTGTGGTTCATAAATGCACAACAAAATATATGGATGATAAAAGAGAATCGTCTGCTTCGTCCACCGAAAATCACGTTATATGGTAGTTGCGGCGACGTGTGTATATGTTTTGTGTGCGTGTGTGTGTGTGTTGTGTGTGTATGTGTGTATTGTTGATAGATCTTTGTATAGAAATATACGTAAATATAGAGTCAGATAAATAAGTGAGTAGGTGGTTGAACTGATAGGGTGACAAGTAAGTGAATGTTTATGTTGATAGGTAGTCCTTTAGGGAGGCAGATTGTTTTGACAGGGAGTGCATAGATGTGCAGATTTGCAAACAAACGAATACATATATTGCATGATTACACCCGTGGATGCTCCAGATTTTAGATAACTAAGTAAATATGTTACTCTTAAATATAAAAATATCGTTTTACGTTTTTGGATTTTGTTAAACAGCCATTTTTTAACCAACAACAAATGAAAAAAAGGTTCGATTCGTTAGTTGGTTAGACAACTGAATAATTATCTTATACTACTACTACTACTACTACTACTACTACTACTACTACTACTACTACTACTACTAACTACTAATACTACTACTACTACTACTACTACTACTACTACTACTACTACTACTACTACTACTACTACTAATAATAATAATAATACTGATGATGATGATTATGATGATGATGATGATGGTAAATGCGCCGTTTTAAAGCCTAGCCAGATTCATGGGCCCAGTTTTCCGGTTTCAATGGCGTATGTGTTCCCCAGCTGGATGGGACGCCAGTCCATCGCAGCGTTAGTCAGTTTTGCCAGCTGAGTGGACTGAAGCAACGTGAAGTGAAGTGTTTTGTTCAAGACCACAACTCATCGCCCTGTCCAGGAATCGAAACCGCAATCTCACGATCATGATGCTGACACCCTAACCACTAAGCCACGCGCCTCCACCCAATTATCTTAGAATAAAGAAGTGAAATTGAACCAATGCTTGTGTTTATTATTATTGGTGTAATGACCGACCTTTGATAAAACAACAGCATTCATTGTTAGTAAGTAAAGTAATAGGCTTTTAATAGATTACACTAGCTAAGGATGTACCTGAATTTGAAACAAAAAGAGCGACGAACTGGTTTCACATTAAATCGACCGTCTATATTCCACTTCATTATATAATTTGCTTAAAATCCTGGAAAAGTCGACTTTGGTTTTACTCCTCCTGAGACGAGCGTTATCGTTTAACACTCAACCCTGCAAACCCCAGGCACTGTCATTGAATTAGGAATTATTATTGCTGTAGCTGTTAGTCTATCGCGACAATAATGAAAAATAACATTTTAGAATAAAGATGAAGAGAAAAATGATCATTTCTTACATTAATAACATTATCACTAAAACAATAATTGCATGGACCAGAAGACGTACGAACAATAAACAGCTGAATATTGAAAACTACAAATTCGTATTGCGATTTGTTGAAGAAAGATGGAATTTAAAAAGAAGAAAAATGAAAAGAAAAAGAAGACAAATCATTTATGTTTTTGAAATTCAAATGATAGCTGTTGACTCCAGAAGGAAATCTAACAAAGACCATTAAACAATACACATGTCGCATCGAGCTAGCAGTAGTGGTTTATTATTATTATTATTATTATTAGTATTATTATTATTATTATTATTATTATTATTATTATTATTATTATTATTAGTAGTAGTAGTAGTAGTAGTAATAGTAGTAGTAGTAGTAGTGGTCATAGTAGCAGCAGCAAATATGAAGTTGAAATAAATAAACATTACTTATATGAGACATTGCCTGAGAAAATACCATAAAACAGAAATGAATGTCATTGAAGTAGGTAAGGAAGGTGGAGAGTGGTAGGAGGAAGAGGAGGCGAAGAGGAGGACGAAGAAGAAGAAGAAGAAGAAGAAGAAGAAGAAGAAGAAGAAGAAGAAGGAGAAGAATAAAAGAAGAAGAAGTAGAAGAAAAAGCAGAAGATGAATAATAATAATAATATAATAATATAATAATAATAATAATAATAATATAATAATAATAATAATAATAATAATAATAATAATGATAATAATAATAATAATAATAATAATAAGAAGAAGAAGAAGAAGAAGAAACTGTTTTAACAAATTCTAAGAAAGATTTCTTTGATGAATGACATTTGTGTTTTATTGATTTCCGAACAGATGCAATATAAACATATATCACAGATATATATTACAGATTTATAACACATGCTTATATTCCAAGATAAAATTGCATACACATACATATTAAATACAATTTATAAGTATCCATGTGTGTATAGCTCCATATATTGATATACACTTATTATTCAATAAACATACGCACAGGCACTTATGCATTTATATATAATTATGCATGCACCATGTATACACACATACATACATTCACACGCACAAACATATACACACATTCACATACATATATGTATGCATGTAAATATGTACAGATACGAATATATATATATATATATATATATATATACATATATACGCATATATATATATAATATTCCCTCATATCATTATATATATATATATATATATATACGTAGGTGTATACACACATTTATGTACGCGTGCGTATACATATATATGCATACATATATATTTGTATATATATATATATACATGTGTGTGTATGTATGTGTATATGAATGTATGTATACTTTTCCTGTGTACTACATTTTATATAGGAGTAACAGAAAAGGAAATGTTTCCTAAACAAACCAAATCACAAACAGTAGAAGATATATTAGTAATAATGGACACATCAAAAGCTGTTAAGAAGTCGAAGGGGGATCTAGAGAACAACTCAACACTAATATTTGACATCAAAACCGTGTTAATATGACTCCTTTTAACAGTTTTTCCTTGTACACTGATTGTGAATACGTATATAATGATAATATATTAGTAATAAAATTATAACTTATCACAGTATTTGCATTCTTTTCAACAATTGTGATGCTAAATACAATATCTACATAATTAAACAATTACAAGTTACCTGCGTTTTAGTAGATTAACAGACCAAACTTCTTATGTACGTTGATAGAAGGCAATAAATATTTTAAAAATACTCCTGAAAATAATATATCATATTATACATAATGCATATTATATCAATCTATGAGAGGGTGCTGAGAAGCTTCTGGCTTTGGGTAAAAGAACATATCGGAGGCTCAGTTAATTATGATTCTATTCAACATATTCCCCTCTCAGATTGAAAGACCTTCTGAAGCGGTCCTTCAGTTTCTCTAAGCTTTGTAAGCAGACTCAGAAGCTTAGGCCTTCTACAGGGCCTTTCGTGAGACCCTTGAAGCCAGGAACGTTTCAGTAGCCCCTCGTATTGTCAAGCAGGTATTGAACAGACAGAGATAATGTAAAATCTCATAAAATAAAATTCATAAAATAAAACTCTATGTGCTTCATAACAGACCATGTTCCAACACTAGTAATATGAAAGAATAAGATCAAAAATCCTCTTAACACTATATTGCAGGTATTTGTATTTCAGGTATTACAAGTATCATAAAAGAAAAACAGATGAGAAAATACTAACAGAAAACATAGTCATATTTTATCAAATTCCCAACAAAGAAAAACGATTCATCATGGAAGCTATAATCGCAATGAAGTCTAAAATCAAATTACAACTACACGTTAGAAATACGAATGTTATGGTGTAGAATTCAGTCGCATTCTGCTGGAGGGGGGAAATTTGTTTATACAAAAGCAGCTCATGATAAATACGACTGTATATAAGCCAAAACCAAATATAGTCTGGAAACGCTGATAAAGATAAATTAACTGTAACCGTCTGATACATAGATAAAGGAGAGCTTTGAAGAAAATGACTGAATTAATACATAAATGGGTTTCAAGAAAATATTTTCACTATATATATATATATATATGTGTGTGTGTGTGTGTGTGTGTATGTATATTTATATATATATATATATTATATATATATATATATATATATATATATATATATATATATATGGTGTACAGTCACTGTAATGTAGCTGTTAAGTCAGATGAGTGTTTCTTAAATATATTAATATCATCAACTTGCGGATACATGAGTAGATCTATGCTAGGTATTGAGAGCATATTATTTGACAGTCCCTTGACGCAAATGAACACTTAAATTTTTTTTTTTTTTTTTTGAATTTAGGCCACTGCTAAAAACTACACCTTCCTCTCAAATCAGACCTCACTTACCAACCGGATAAGACGCCAAAACTGGACCAAAATTTTGAACTTCACATTCCGTGCATAAGTACATGCATGACATCTTTATTGTCTTGAATGCCCAAAGGCCAAAAAAACCTAATCATTATCTGAACACTTTTCGAATATCTACAGACACTTGCATGGAGCAAAGAAGTTATCAGTTGAATAAGAAAAATTCAGAGACACTTTTACCATTTTCTCTCCAATCAAGAAAATATGATATAGCAATCATGTATATAAGGGTTTAGAACGGTTCAACTGGCTCCCGAATCTATAATGACTCTTGGTAATAGTTTCCCGTGAAGACTCATTTAAAGGGCATCTAAAAGAAATTCCCCCAATATAGTAGATTAAATATCTACAAAATGTGACAGGCAAAACTTATTAATCTCTTCCAAACGGCTGTTCCAACGTCAAGAGATGCTATAGACACTAAAAACTATTCTACAATAGAAACATACAAACACGCCCCAGAACAGATAATATTCAAATCTGAAGCAATAACCCAACATGGTTTTGAAGGAATGGCATAAACCAGGATAAGGAACTAAAGTAAATGGAAACACCAAACCAGGAAACCTCTAATAACCCTCACCATGTGAAAATCATTTTAATTACCAAATATACGCAGATTTATTCTCCACTTACCGTATTAGCCTTCTTTCTCTAACTTCTATTATATTTTGAGGAATCTTTACCAAATTATGAATTAACCTACATATTTTCAGTATTCGGAGAAACACAGTAGGTCATCAACTCCTACGACTTGCTTCTTTAATCGACTATCGATAATAAAATACTTGAACGAAGTCCCTAAGCACTGTGAGAGTGAAAGTTAAAGGTATATCACGGACGATCAGCAATCCACCCTCCCTGTTCTGCATGGACACACCTATGAACACTCAAATACATACAATGGCATCTATCTACAGGTTCAGCTATCCACCCATTTAGCCATCCACTCTTTCAGCTAACCCCACCCTAATCGAGCCACTTTTTCGGATATCCACTCGTTCAAAATCCACGCACCCAACGTCTTAGCACACATCTCTATAAATAATGTCGGCTTTCACCATTACTACAACATAAATATCTCACAGTAAACAGATGAAGAAAGTATTGATATATTTAGTACTTGAATTCCAAAAGGAAATGCAACTCATAAATCGCTGAATGTAAGTATATCGATGTATTGATCGATTTATTACGCATGACATAATTGATGTGATTAAGTTTTCTGGTTCGGTTCTGTGATGCGGCAATGTTTATGATGCCAAGAAATCGAAATTGAGACCTGTTACAATCAGTGTGCAAAATAGGAATGTAGGTAGGAATGCTGGAAGTTTGATGGCAAAGTAGAACCTTGCTAACTCCTTTGTGCTGTAATAAGGCAAATGAGAAAGAAGTGTTTCCTAATTTTTAATCTTCGCGTAGACAATCCCGAGTCATTATGAGAGTTCAATACGCATTGCAAACTTTTATCTGCTTTCTCTATATACATTATTGAATGACATTTTGCTTAATCATTCTACGATTGGGTGTATAGTTTCCTTATGATCTCCGCTGATCCAGCCAAGGAAACAGTTTTCATCAGCTTTTTGGTTGTTAATGTTTACTAAATTGTTGAGTGGATGCCCCCAGACGATGAAGTAGACTAGCCCAATACTTATATAGAGAGGGTGAAGTCTAAACGTCGAAGAGCACAACTGAGTAGCAGAGGGAGTAGAGAGTCGAAGTTGAGTAGTAGAGGCATCCGAACGTGCGACATAACATAAATATTGGTTGTAGTGCCTGACATAATTTTCCCCGCTCCTTCTCAGTGACAGGGGAGTGGGTCTTATATTAAAACGCACATATTCAAAACAGATTTTGCAAAGCCATTCAGTCCAACGATCCAGTAAATTATACCAATGTACCAACCTGGTTTTACACTTCATTATAACCTCCAGGATAAAAATGCACCATTCTTATGCAATTATTTGGATGTATAGGTAACGACATTTAGTTATATGTAGGTATTTGGTTACTCCCATATGATATATGACCAAAACAGTAATTAAAATAAGCCTCGTCAGAAGCAGATTTGCGGCTATACATATTTGCGGTTATATATCCTTCTCAATCCAAACATTTCTAAAATAATCAATTTAAAATTTCTTTACGAGAATCTAATTACAACACCAAAACTGAACTTGATCTGACCTAAACTATGTGAGCAATGCCTCTACCATTCTGTCTTTTGGGACCATGAGACGGTCTGAATACAGGAAATTGTACGTTCCACTCCTTAATGTGGACATACACGCAAACACATTTGCACATACACGTACACACACACACGCGCGCGCGCACGTCTGACTATATTTTACTTTATGCCTGCTCTTCGATTATATTGACTGGTACTTTATTCTATTGACTACAGAGGATGAAAGGCACGGGTGAACTCAAGCCAAGAACTAAATACTGCAAATTATATTAATTATACGCACCCTGAATATTATACATCTTCTTAATCCATTAATTGCACGACTGACTGAACCATAAACAATAAGAATATCCCTATATGAAACTAAAGTCAATCGCTTTACCATGTCTTTCTCTTAAACCAATCCCTTCAAATACACATTTCATCCTATCGGTCTCTAGCCCTGCAAAATCACTTCCCTTGTCTAGCTGGAGCACCTAATAATCATCGACATTACAGAATCTGCCAACAGCAAACTCCTTAAATTTATATAAGGCCAGAAAGAACAAATGTAAATAACAGTCTGGTGAAGGCGGACTGCCTGGAACTTTGAAGTCACTATCGATATTTTTCAAAAGTTCATTAATGCATACATAATTAGATACATAGATACACAAAGCAAGAGCACTTAACCTGTTTCATAGTTTTGTATCTATTTGCATTAAGAATTTGACTATGAATGTCAATATTAGAAGTTTTACAGAAGTGAGAAAAAAATACAAACACTCTTAACGGATTAAATAATTGCATATGATTTTTTTCTTTAACAGATATACACACACATAAATAAATATATACGCACAAACATACATACATGCACAGATACATTAATACTCACATACTAACAAACTCATGTATGTATGTCCACATATGGGGAGAGTTACGTGTTTCTATATATGAGCATGTATTTGAGGAAGTAACTACAAACAAAATGACCGACCAAATAAAAAGGACACTTTACAAAACCAGATCGCTATTGTTTACTGGTTAATTCGAAACTAGTTAATACTAAACAAAAATAGGATCACAGGCTTTCCAGCCATGACTATCTTATCTATTAATGTTTCTTTTTTTTTTTTTAAGACTGCAATGTGTAATTTCGGAGAGAAAATAGATGGTAATACAGTTAAATGGGGAGATGGTGTCATTGAGTCACTAATGTTTTATTTATTTTTACTTGCTTGTGTTTCTGATGCTCTTTAAACACATTCCGATATACACAGTGACTAACTGAAAAGACAAGTGATATTAAAATGTGTGATTGTGCTAATTACACAAAAGACTGCGTTTTGAAGCAGAACTTTGTCTCAAGTTTTCAGCCGTTTAATTTAACGCAACATCGTTCTACATATGTCTTAAAGATATATCTGTTTGATTAGTGGGATTTTAATTGATATTTTATATATATATATATATATATATATATATATATATATATATAATATATATATGTGTGTGTGTGTGTGTGTGTGTGTGTGTGTGTGTCTGTGTGTGTATGTGTGTGTGTATGTATGTGTGTATGTGTATGTGTATGCGTATAATATATATGTACATATATATATATTATATATACATATGTACATTATATATAATATATAAATATATATATATATGTATATATAATGTATACATATATATATATGTATACCTATATATATTATATATATTATATATTATATATATATATACATATATTACATAATTATATATATATATATATATAATATATATATATAATATAATATATATATATTATATATATTATATATATATATATATATATATGTAGACATATATATGTACATACAAGATATCTTATGTTCTTCAGTTTTATTAAACTTTGCTTTCCTGGATGATTGGTGTGAACAAAATATTAAAAAGAAAACAAAAAGACATTATTTAATTTCTCGCTGTTAATTAACTGCTATAAGCAGCTGTATATTGCAATTAGAATTACAAATTCAGTTGTTATATACAACCCGATGTATACGTACATATGTATAGATATATGTATGTATATATGTGAGTTCCTGTGTATAAAGCCGCGTGTGTGTATACACACACACACATACACACATACACATATGCGGGAATATTTGTGTGTGCATGTGCGCGTGAGTTATGTATGTGTGTATGTACACGAGTGTGTAAAAGGGGGAGAGAGAGAGAGAGAGAAAGAGTGAAAGAAGAAGCATGTGCTTATTTAAGTACGTTAGCGCATGTGTCCTTATGTATTCATTTATATCACTTTATGGTAGTAAATTTAGGATATCCTTTAAATTCATATATATATATAACGTTATGATCACATTTATTTCTTATGTGACAATATGTCGTACGTTCAACCTCCCGATTACTGACAGATTTTCAGGAATTCTTTTAGAAACTGTCAGTTGACCATATAATGCTTAATCAAACTCAGAACGGAGATAAAAGCCTATTCCACTAGTTTTTCTCCACCTTTTACAAATTATTTTTACTATTTTCCTTTTATTTAGCACCTTTCCGCTTCATAATTTTATTTGTCTATAATTACCGACATCCTGGACAATATCTGAATTTCCATTGATGTAAGGTAGATACACGAATAAATGTTTTGTATAAAATATAATATTTATAAAGTACATGTAACTTGCACTGCAGAACATCTATCGTTTAACTTTCGACTAGAGAACTCAACCATTTTAAAACCTTCCGATAGTATAAAGCTTTTATGTCCAGATCATTTCATCAACTTCCTGGTTTTCATTTCTCCCTCTTTTCATCCACACAGCCAACTTACCAAATCAAGGACAACCGGAAAATCCACCATCTTTCTTTCTTTCTGTTTTTTTTTTGGTAAGTGGTAAAAGTTTAGTAAAACTTTAAAATAGAGTCAAATAAGAAAAAAATGATGAGAAGCTCCGCGTGACATTAAAATACGCCAGTAATTGATTTAAAAGATATGAACTGAGCCTGTATTACTAATCAAGCCAAAACTGACTGATGAGAATTTTTGACACTTCATATTAGGCAATTCTTTTCAGAAAGGAATGAAAAATGAATATCATTTTTGGTATGCGTCTAAATTATAAAAACTGTTGTCAGCTTGAATTTCATTTGTAATGACTACACTGACGGGTAATTGTTTATTCTAAGAATTATAAATAATTTTGCAGTTTTATTTCGTTCTTCATGCATCTCATTTTTAAAACAATATCAAAGAGTTGTATGTCAAAGAAATATATGGAAATCAGTGTAAGAAAGGTCTTAGTGTCAAATCGATGTACAATGCTGTCTAGTGGTATCACATTGGGTATTTTAATACATTGAAATATTGTATAAAATCTGTTTCAATGTCAATTATCATTATTATATCTGTTTTCTTCATTAAGCTTATGAACACGTCTGTACAGTGTAGTTGAAGATGTGGTGTAATTTTCCTCTTTCCAGTAAGAACCTAAACAACGGAAAGTCACTTATGTGATAACCTTGCCAGCTGGGATCAGTTCATTATGATTGAGGAGAGACTGACGAGAGATGGTAGGTGGGAATTTTATGCACATGAAAGTTAATTCAGTCTTCTCTGTCCCGCTTAAGCCATGCACCTTGGTTAAGAGGTGACACTCATATCAATGAGATATTTGATTGATACGGCTACCGTTTTCCAAGAATGGGACTTGCTCAGGTCAATATAAACAGATAAGTTTCTAATATGTTTAAGTAACTTCTGCATTTTTCTTTTTGTTTTTGCCAAGGGCATAGCATCTGTTATATTTATTATATCTACGATGTTTTTAGTTTCATGTCAGGTGGCAGCGATGCTGCCTTTATTCGAGAACTGTCAAATAAGCCTTGTCTATATAAAAAGATTACGTCGTGGGAATCTATATAATTTATTCATACGAGTGCACTCCATAACTAGTTGAAACCATATTAATAGACAGAAAAAATTGAATCTAAAAAAATTCGTATCAGATGAAAAAGAAAAATATATAACATACACCAGTGTTCAAACGGTTCTCACATTTTAAATCCCCTTTCTTCAAACGGTAAATTAGAAAAAGAACACTATTTAAATCATGTAATGTTGTCTGGGTCATGAAAAGGACACACAATTCGGCATGGGCTACAAGAGTATATTACATTTACTTGTATTTTTTGATAATTCTGTACAAATGAAATTTAATCATGTGGGTTTATTGTTCCATAAAATGTTTTGCAGCATTAACTCACATTCAATTTTTATCTTCATTTGTATCAAATAGGCTGATGAAGACGGTGACATCATGTGAAAGTACACATGTATATACAGATAATTGGTTTATCATCGTGATTGAATGAAAGGCTTATTGTTGATCCAAAAGGTATTTAGAAGTGGTTTAGAAATTAGTACATGCGATGAAATAAATATACAATTATCATTCGAAATATCCCTTTTCTAAAGGCCGCCATCAATATTTTCTTACCGCAATTCTGTATTCTCCTCAACAAATTAGGGTTGTTCTAAAAACACAAAGGAAGTTTCAACTGAATTGTTAGTTGCACCTTTAACCATTAAATTACATATATTGAGGTATAGCAACTATTATATCTCTCAAAATATATACCATCTCTGTCTCTCTGTCTGTCTATGTCTCTCCCTATCTCTCTATCTTTCTACCTATCTATCTAGCTGTCTCTCATATTCATACACACACATATATATATATACATACACACTTATATATATATATATATATGTATGAATGTACGTACGTTTGTATGTATGTATATATATATATATATATATATATAATATTTATGTCTGTTGCATGATATTTAAAAGCAGAAATATACATTGAGCATTAATATATCTGCTTATTTAACGCGTATGCACAGCATATACGATTTTGCACGTGTGTACAAATATACATATATACATATAGAAGCGCACACACACACAGACATATATATGTGTATTTTTACCTGGAGTTTTCGGTAGTTTTGGAAGGTATCGGCCCTTCAAGCATGCTGGAGAATCGCCGCGCAGCACTCTACTATCTTTTTACTCCTTCGTTTTGCTCTCTTTCTCTCTCTTACCTCCTCTTCTCCCATTATTATATACTATTACTCTTTCGTTTTTTCTATTCTTCATATCTCCCCGTCTGTTTTTTTTTCAGCTATCTTATTTCCAATTTTCTCTTCTCCCCTTCACAGTTCTCTGTCTTTCTCTCTCTCTCCCTCACTCTTTCTCCTTTGCTCACGTGGCTCCCACGTGATCATCGGCCATCTTTCTTCTAATTTGTATTTCTTTCTTTCAATCATTTATTGCTGGATCAAGCAAGACGTGTTCTTGTCTGTCTTCTGTCCGAGCTTGTTTTACATGTTTCGTGCTTTCCTGTACCCTCATGTCCATATATATATATATATATATATATATATATACATACATATATATATATATATATATGTATGTAGGTATATATATATATATATATGTATGTATATATATATATATATATATATATATAAACGTATAGATGTATGTGCATATACGTGTGTGTATATGCATATATATGTGTGTGTATTTATGTATGGATGTATGGATGTATGTATGTATTTATACGGAGGATCTTCGGGCTGAACTGAGCAATTGTTTCTGCCTCTTTCTTTGTGGAGCTGTTTCATATTGCTGTTTCATATTTTGCTAAACAGCCAACGGCATTGGACAATACAAAGAGTAAAGATGTAGTATAGAAAGAACCTGAAGCACCTCGGAGGAATGGAAGTCATTTGAATATTGAAAACGGTTATTTGTAGCGTAATGTTTCGTACCTGGTTTTAAATTGCTGACATCATGACTCCTGCTCAATGTCCTGTTAACACTGTAAATCTGTGTGATGTCCCATGGAGAAATATATAGGGGACTACAAAACCGTGCCCATGAGGATGAGACACTACTGGCTTTCTAAGTGCTTCCTCAGCCTTGAATACATACAACAACTTCAGAAGATGACGAAATAGCCGAGCAAGTGAATAGGGCTGCAGTGAGAGAGATGGGTGTTGGAGTAATACAATGCAGCTGGCACTAAACGGCGATACCTCCGAAAAATGTATGAAGTGGTTGGCGGAAAAATGCTACGACCTCAGCAGCCCAAAATTTTGGTCTCCTAATTCTCCCTTTATTAATCCCATAGGTCATCATGTGGGGGACATGGTTGAGAATGACAGCAACCCTCTGCATAAAACAACAAGGCCGAGCTGGTGGCTATGTCCAAGTAGATGTTCAATTTTTTTTTACCAGGGAGACTGTGAGAATAGTATGCACAGATTCAGGAGATGTCTACTTTGAATGAACTGTTATCTCCCAGCCATAATTTTGTTTATTTTATTAAAATGCTTTTATCGTTGGATGGGGTATTGTGATTTGAATTCCTGGTCATGGGTGATGCGTTGCATGCACGGGTAAAACACTTCATTTCACATTTCTCCAGTTCACTCAGCAGGTAGAAATGACTATTTCTACGACGGGTCCGGCTTCCGACCAGTAGGCGGGCGTTATAAAAACCACAGAATTCAGGAAACAACCTCAAGAGCCTATGCCACAGGAAAGTCCATTGTTCATTTTATATATATATATCTTGTATAAAAGATCGGGGGTAAGGCTAAAGTAATGCGACGTAAATGCAAGGTAAATCACAATAAAAGAAATATGTGAATTAAGGCAGACTTACATTGTATTCAATATTTCGGGGTTAAGACTCCATTTTCAAGAAATTGACGAATACTTCTTATGTGCACGTGTGTGAGTACATCGGCACATCGGCACACACGAGCATCGGCAACATTTGTAAATTTCTTGAAAATGGAGTCATAACCCTGAAATATATTTCAAAAATATTTCTACATTAATTCACATATTAATTTTCTTGTGATTTATTTCGCATTGTTTTCGCCTTACCCACGATATTTTATACAATATATTCTACACAATGCTTCATAGTAATTATTCCATTATAATATATATATATATATGTGTGTGTGTGTGTGTGTGTGTGTGTGTGTGTGCGTGCGTGTGTATGTGTGTGAGCATGTGTGTGTGAGCATGTGTGTGTGTTTGTATATGTATACATATATGGTCCTTTATATTGCTACAAGACTAAGAGGATTTCACGAATCAACCATACGAAACTGAAATATAAGACGTCCCTTAGTATTACAATATTCAGGAGAAATATTGCAGCCTTCCATTAATGTATGATGATTGAAATATGTAAAACGTATAGTCTAAAAAATAGGGGATAGACTACCTAGGCTACAATTACGTAGAATATTATAGTAGATCTATAAGTTGCACTGCATGGGTGTATACAGCTGGGTGCAAAGCAGGTTATTTTTTACAAAATCATATATAGCCTTAGAAAATACATCGAAAAATAGGTGGTAATGTCCAAACATTTTGAAAACGTCGTAATTCAAAATGTTACAACACTCAAGTAAGTTTATTAAATTGAAATCAGTGACAATTCTCGTAACTTTTACATTTCGAAAAAACTCGTTGTTCAAAATATTACAAAACTCATGTATATTTAGTAAATTTTAAAAAAGTGACTTTTCTGGTAACTTTTAAAAATCTTGTTGTTCAAAATGATGTAGGTTTAGTAAATTGAAATAAGTGAAATTCCTTGTAAGTTTCATAGCATTTTGAAAACAACGTGTTGTTCAAAATATTGCGATATTCAAGTAAATTTTGTAAAGTAAAGTGATATTGTAATTTTCATAACTTAAAAAGTAGCTTTCATTTTTAAAAACTTTTCTTGTTCTTGTGTCATGATAGGAAAATGTTTAAATAACGTTTGAAGGTGATGGAATTAAGTTTGTATGCCGTGAGAAAAAGAGTTAATCAGAATATTATCAGGGTGAGAAAAAGCTTTCAACTGAAGTTGTTTGAAGCAAATATTGTTGGAAAATATTATTCAGTCGATTATCTGAAATGACAATAACCAAACGTGGTGTTCTTTGGATTGCATTTAAACTTATTGAGACTCAATGACTTATTGTAACCAGATTATACATATCCACATTACAAATATGATGTATTGTATTTCCTCCATTTCACGGTATCAACAGAAAAGTAAAAACCGCGCTGGAGTTTTCAATCCGTCATTTTATTGATATTGTGTTTCAAATACTGTTTCATCATTGTAAACTAACAAGCTTGAAACAGAATCCGTTTAAAATGCGGAGATAAAACGCAGATGCAGATAAGCACACACACACACACACACACACACACACACAACACACACACACACACACACACACACACACACACACACACACACACACACACAGAAACAAAGATACATACATACAGGTATACACACACATATATATGTGTGTATATATACCTGATGAAATAACAATTCCTACATTTCGCTTTTGCGGTATGTATTTACCTTTTTCATGTACTCTTCATCTTATTCTTCTTCCAGTATACAGCATTTCCGATCAAGTCACATACACATTAAAAAACATGATGAGCTTGTTAGTCTTTTGTGATAAATTTCCAAAAGGAGCCACGGATGAGTCTGCTAAACAAAACCATTTTGAAATCGAAATATATTGTTTTGTTTGTGCGTGTGGTTCTTAGTATGT
>NC_043012.1:10290222-10320222 GCF_006345805.1 Octopus sinensis
TACTACTGCTGCTGCTGCTGCTGCTGCTAAATATACAATATCATTTGGATATGCGTTTACGGGTTGTTTGAAACGTTGAGAGATTTCGGAGGAAAATCTATGTAAGAAGACATTGTGTAGCACAATGGTTCAATACTTAATTAACGCTTGCATTTCTTTTGTGGAAAGACGAGCAGATTATGCAATTTCTCATTGTGTTTTTGTCAACCCAATCCTATTGAAATTAACTCAATTCAGTAATTCTTCCTATATTTAATGGTATCCAGAAAGTTCATCAACGAAATAATGAGGAAAATGAATATTTTATCGCAAACGTGATTTGAAGTAAACGATGGATAATCTATCCGATATAAAACATGAGTCCTTGCCGTGCTTGCCTTCAC
Source organism: Octopus sinensis (assembly GCF_006345805.1). Lineage (NCBI taxonomy): Eukaryota > Metazoa > Mollusca > Cephalopoda > Octopoda > Octopodidae > Octopus > Octopus sinensis. The sequence goes on from NC_043012.1 coordinate 10,290,606, forward strand.
ATCTTCACAGTTTTCAGTGATTTAAAGAAAAACCAACAAAATACAGTATTAACGCTGTATTATATTTTAATTTGTTTTTCAATATTTCAAAGCAATAACGATTATTTTATATATAAAAATACTGATATTGCTTATTTGTCATTAGTTTTAATACTATAAATTTTTTTCTTCGCCAAGAAATATAGAATTCTGCATTTTATTTTTTCCTTTGCAACGTATTTAATATGGTACAAATGCAATTTTATATTCAGTTAATTAAACACAGAATTGTAGTGAAATGAAGCGAATTTTAGTGGTGGTTCTTTAGTTCTGATCACATAGGCTTGCGATTAAATACTTTCCAGCATCCTGCATTTTTCAAGGGAAGTGTGTAAATTATAGAATCTGTTTCTTTAATGGTGTTATATAAGTGAGATTTAATTGTTATTTCTTTCAGACGGAGTGATTAAATATAAGCACTATCTTAGTTTGTATACTTTGGAGTATAACAAAGCATTTTATCACATTGTAGAACTGTAACCAAAAATTATTCTTTTTTTTTAAACGAATGCTGGTAAATTTTTTTTTAAACGAATGCTGGTAAATTTCTCAATGTCTTATCTCCAACTAATATTTCGTTATTTATCCATTCTTGTTAACTATTTAATGTTACTTTATAAAAACATTAACCGTTCTGTCTGGTATTACTTTAGTGGTTGAATGTTGCTACTGAAAATTTTTTAATAGATTTAAAACACATAATTTATTCCTCTGTTTAAACTTTCTCTTTTATGCTACATATTTATTTTCGTCTGTTTAGACTTTATTCAAAATGTAACACTAAAATGAATTAAACTACCACGGTTTCTCAGCAAGACTAAACCACTATTTCTTACAGAAGATTGGTTTCAAACCCAAATATCTTTAAACCTGGTTGCAAAAGAAATAACTGAAGCTTTAGTTGTCATAATTGAAGTCAGTCATCGTAGGGTGAGGGCTGATTCAAACATCACTTCCTCATTTAGGCGAAACGTACAAGATAAGTAACAACACGCTCCTGTCCTTAAAATACCAAGATCTATTTTAATAAAAAACATGGAAATAGTTTTAAAGGTCAACAGAAGAGCTTGTAGCATCTCAAAATAACTCATACAGTTTCTGAGTGGAGCAATGCATCTCTTTTTTTTATTTCATTTTTATCATAAACTTAATATGAAAACAATGGTTTTCGGTACCTCGTCTGATCTGTGATATACAAACAAGTGTACACCATCAGTATCGTACATAGCCTTACTAAGAGTAATAACTTGCTGAAAATATTATTTACTCAAACAACTTACTACTTGTTTATCTGTTGTTAGTTGTTTTACGTGTTCCTTAGTACAACAAATCGAAACGTTCTGTCTGCTATCCATTTGACGAAAGGGCGCTACAAACCAGTTACGTAGAGTCTAAAATAGGTGTACCGTTCACTTTTCCTTTACTATACAAGTCTTATTCTTTAAAATATATCAACTCCAGCTAACTTAGTATAAAAGTAAAATAGTTAAGATCCTTACACAGAAACTCATATACACCAGTAACACACATTATTCAGTTAGCCTAATAAATCGATCGTTAAATAAATTATACGAATTCATATTGCTGCAGTGAAAGACATTTTATCTAGCTTTAAGTTCATGCGAAGGAATCTGTCAAACACCTTGGGTAATTAAACAGCATATGTAAATTAATAATGAACATTAATTTGAAGTAACTGTATAAAGAGAAACTGAAGTGGTTGCACTTCTTGGGGTATACGGGACTAATTATCGAAATTTGAGAAGGAAGAATTATGTGTCTTGCCCATAAACACAATGAAACCTCGCTTGAATTCACGATAACCGATTCATTGTTGAAATTAACGAGCGATAAACTCTACCAGTCAGCGTTAGAAATCTAATTACCCAAACTCTGCATGGTTTATAGATTAGCTTCTCATAAGGTGTCCTGCAGTATATCTACCATCAAACATTTTAATATATCATTTCAGTTCTTGAGACACTATTATTACATCTGAACAGCGAGAGTATGAAGATGATGGAGAGGTAGTAGCAGTAGAAGTAATAGTAGTAGTAACAGCAGCAGCAGCCTGAACTGTGCTAAAATATATATCCTATCTAGTATCAAGGTAATGTTATATGTCGTTACTGTTATAAGCTGGTTAGCAATAGTGCTGAGTTCGTAAAATCGTTTGATCATCCGATAAGTGACGATGCCATAATTCTTCCAGTTCTATCGAATCTGAGTTCAAGTATCGCATTATATTTTTATCCTTTCAGGGTTGATAAAATACAGTAACAGAGAAGTACTATTGGTAACAACTACTGGTGGTAGACGATGTCAGTAAACACCCATTGTCTCAAATTGCTGGTGTCGTGCCAAATTTAGATTAAAATAATTAAGAGACCTCTAGAATCACTAGAGAGGTATTTCTTCCGGCTATTCATGTTCTGTTTTCAAATCACGCCGGTCAAATTTGCTTTCCACAGTTTCAAAGTCAACGAAATGAGAGATGGCCAAGTAGGGAAGTTGATGTAATCGACAAACATTTCTACCGAAAGTCGCTAATCGTTTCGCTTGTCTTGAGATTGTTGAAGGTGTTCACCTCCAATTATCAGTAAAATTTGGGTCAAAAGTCCGTGCGGTACTTGTTCTGGCTATTTTTGTATTGAATTCATGTTCCACCGCCGTCCACTTTGCCTGTCAACATATTTTTGCCGATAGCATAAGGTGCCATTCAATGATTGAGTGTTGATGTAATCGATTAAACCTCTCCTATTCCATTACTCGCCTTGTCCTAACATATGAAACAATTACATTTAAGATGGCAAGCAGGCAGAATCGTTATCGAGACAGAGAAAATGCTTAACGGCATTTCTTTACGGTATTTAGTGTGTCAGTATATATATATATATATATATATATATGCATGTATGTATGCATGTATATATATGTATGTATGTATGTATGTATGTATGTATGTATGTATGTATGTATGTATGTATGTATATATATATATATATATATATATATGTGTATATATATATATATATAATTGATGTATGGGTGGATAGCGAAACATCTAGAATTTCAATTAAAAATAGTTGACCAAATCCATAGTAATATTCTTTAGTGAACACAAAGAGGAAGTTCTGGAAATGCTATTATACTTTTTACTGTAGAATGTTGAAATCAACATCTGGTCTTCAAAAAAAAAAATCTTGACTAATTTAATTGCAAAAATTATTTTTCCTTTCTCTTCATATCACCCCTGAAATTAAAAGACCACTAATTACTAAACAAATAAGTCTGATTATACAAAACGAACGCCTCTTCTTCCTTCCCCACAATTTTTATTTCTTCTCCCTTGCTTGGCGGACCCCAGAAAAGTTTTAATAAAAAAAAATACATAAAATCGAAGACAGCGCTAAAAATGTAACTACGATGTAAATATATATATATATAATCATCCAACATTCTGACTACCTTATTATTCGAAATATACAATACCTGTGCATTACTTCAAAAGTCTCTCTCTTTCCTTCCTTCTCTCTCTCTCTCTCACTCTCTCTCTTTCTCTCTCTCTCTATATATATACATGTACACATACATATACATACATATATACATACACACATACACACACACACACACACACTCAAAAACATCCATATATGTACATGTTCATATTTGTGCACACCTACACATACCACACATGAGTACACATTATCATTTTTAATAAAATAATTAATTGATATAATTGAAGATTTGGCATCAAATACTTAAAACAAAAGGAATGTACAAGAGAAAATTCTGATTTGATGCATGTCTTATTTCCCGTGAGATTAAATATTGAGGATGAAGCACCTGTCGGAAATGTCAGCTATCCCCTCTAAAATTGAAACCCTTATGAATAAGAAAGAATAAAAATAAGGATTTCTCATTCACATGTTTTTAATAATCGTTGTGTGTTACCGATGGTGGGAGCTTGTTGATGTCAAATCCACGCAGTATTCTTTCAAAATGAAACTTAAATTAAATTACTAGTTGGTATCAAAATGTTCCCGGACTAGTTATATTTTATTGAAAAATAACTTATTTCCCTAAGTTTTAGCATCTTCGCTTTCGAACATCGAAATAATCACCTTGTGCACCGATACACCGGTCCCAGCGTTCCTACCGCTTATGGAATCTGGCCTGTAAGTCGTTTTCCGTAAGCGAGTGGAGGACTTTCTGTGATTCACTCTAGATCTCGACAACGGTGTTAAAACGGTGACCCCTGTGCTACATTTTTTATTGGGGAAGAGATGGAAGTCCGCAAGTGCTAAACATGGCGAATAGGGTGGGTGCGGAAATGATACCCTGTTGTTTTTGGCTAGAAACTTACGTTTGAGTTGAGCTCGGTGACAGAGTGCATTGTTTTCGTGAAGAATCCGATTCTTCGCACTCCATAAATCCGGTCGCTCTCACTGAATGTCCTCCATCAAACGCTTGAAAACGTCGCAGCAGAATTCTCCATTGACAGTCGGCTTCTGGGGATCGAATCACCAACGCACCATAGCGAAGATGTCGAAAAAAACGATGAGCACGCTCTTGATTCTGCTGCAGTTCTGCCGTGCCTCCTCTGTCGTAGAGATGAAGGGATATTTCATTGCCCGCATAGCCTTATGAAGGTCGCTGCCAACTCTCACTGCTCACACAACTTTGTGCTGCCATATGTTGGCGTGCTACAGAACTAGTTCGAGAACTTTCTGATACCATTACGCATGCCACAAGATAGATTACTTAGTTATGGTTTGTAGAGCCTTATGTTAATTATCGCTACATAAACGGCGGATTAAATTATAGCGTAGGTGACAAATCTTAAAATTCAGATTTGTTTTTCTTAATGAAATGAATATCGATGTATGACATGCATAAGTCTTGCTCCATTTTCGGACATTTATACTTTGCATTTTTATTTGCGTGTTTGGGATTTGATATTTTGAACATGGAAGTTTATATTTGGACAGAAAAAAAAAAACTGTGATTTCCCGCTTCTTTTCATTGATAACTTATATAAAATTCCACGTTTATATCGGATACATAAACGGATTGAAATAGTCATTGGAATGCAGATTAACCTAAAACTTAACTAGTATTCGGACGTATTACGCTGCTATGCGAGAAAGAGAAAGCTGGAGATTAGAGAGAAATAAACAGCGACAAACAAACAAAGAAAAAGATAATGAAATAAACCCAGTGCAAGATATCTATCACACTACTTCACCTCCACTCTCCTTTCTGTCGCCCTCTCGCACACTGTAACTCTATCATTATATCGCCACTTATCTCCATTGCTCTTCCTTGCTCGGTTTTGTTGACAATCTTCACTTAAGATATGCCTCTCATTCCGAAACGTCTACGTAATCTCATTTAGCAGTCTTTTACTCTTTCATTATCTTATATAACATCTCTGTCTCTACCTCTCCATTTCTCTCTCTTTCTCAAACAGTGTGATACAAATTATGGAATTCTAAAACCAAATTGCATTTAAAAAACATTGTTGCTTTATATTCCAGTATAAATACTATACTTAACTTGCCAATGAGATGGAAAACAATATATATATATATATATATATATATATATATATATATATATATATATACGGCTTTAAAATGTTCGTTTTGTTAGTTTCATGAGGAAAGAAAGACACAGACAACTGACATATGTGTATACATACATACATACATATCCATGCGTGAATATGTATATATGTATACTAACTAATAGACAGATATAAATATATATGTATACATATATATATGCATATACAAACATATATGTATGTTGATATATATGGGTGTGTATGTATGAATGTATGTATGTGCATATATATATATATATATATATATATATTATATATATATATATATATATATATATATATATATATTATACGTCACATAACGTTTTATGCTTTCCATTAATATAATCTGAGTAGATATTCTTTTCAATCCGCAATAAGTCTGCTGCTGTTGCAGACTGAGACATTTAATGGTATTTAAGCAATCGAAACATATTTATATGGATTACAACAGACATGTAATTCAATAATGATAGCCATATTTTATTGGTCTAGACTGCTGCTAGTATACCTATATAAATATGCATGTTTTTATATACACAGACACAGAGACACACACACACATACATACTGATATATATATATATATATATATATATATATATATATATATATATATATGTATACATATGTGTCTGCACGTGTGCGCATAATGTGATATGATATATAGATATATTTATATACGTATATGTCCATGTATATATACATATTTATACTTGTAGATACATACGCACACAAACACACATATATATTTCAAAGTGTGAATCTAATTTGTCAGGCTCCATAAGTTTTAAGATAGATTCCTTGATTCACTAATATACTAATAACACTTGTAAGTACATCAAACGCATAGATACATATTTTCATACATTTTATATATATATATGTATATATATATATATATATATATATATATATATATATATATATATATATATATATATATATATATATATATATCATCATCATTTAGCGTCCGCTTTCCATGCTAGCATGGGTTGGACGATTTTGACTGAGGGCTGGCGAACCAGATGGCTGCAACAGGCTCCAATCTTTATCTGGCAGGGTTTCTACAGCGTCATGTCCTTCCTAACGCTAATCACTCCGTGCCACCGGCACAGGTGCCAGTAAGGTGACGTTGGTAACGATCACGCTCGAACGGCACCGAAGCCGTGAGGTGGTGCGTGTCATGTGAATGTACGTATATATATATATATATATATATATATAAAATTATCAGAATGAAATAAAAAAAAAATCCAAGGCTGTGAAAGATTTGAGAACATTTATAAAAAGAAGGTTTTACTGCTGTTTCAGGAATATTTTATAGATCCTTTCATCGGAGTCGGTGATGAAACACTAATCGATGTGACAATGTATAACAATAATTGACAAGGACGACTTGAAAACCAAACAGTTATATCAATGTTAATATAGTATATTTGTCAACTGGCATTTAATTAAAATTACGACGGCATTAAGGAGACAATACAATTAGCTTAAAAATTAAATCTAGTCAAGAAAGGTAAATGAAAAAATTGCGGACCTAAATTAATTGTAAAGTGAAAGTAAATCAGAGAATGGATTTGGTCTTTCATAAGTACGCTGAAAACTAAAAGTCTACTTCTGCCGTATTACATCTCTTCAGCGAACCAAATGAAAACCTTAGTAAAGGAAATCTCGATATCCTTCTGTAATGAAGCAGTCTTCCGGCTCACTTTGTAGATGTATTTATAGTTGGTTATATAAGAGTACTCTACACATTTGTATTTGTAAAAAAGCAGGTACCATTTTAAATAATTCATACTTCCATATATAACGCCCATGAGTAGGAAATTTACGGAATATATTAATAGATAAGTATCTTGTTGAAGTAGAGTGTCCTGAACTTTTAGCACCACGTCTTAGTTAAATGAATAACATTTTTAGAATTCTTTTTCAAATATTTGAAATGGCGAATAAAAGTTTCAAAATTTTAATAAAACTATCGTTTTCTAGGGAATTAGGTGGTTTTTATTTAGTCTCCTTTTACAGAAAATAATTTTAGCCATTTTCTTTTTACGTCATTTCCTGTCTTTATCCATCAAATATTTTGTTTTTATCCCTTAGGTTGTCCTTCAAACTTAGCGCAAGTTAATTAATGAAATATCAAAACGTGATTCCATTGCAAACGCTTGATAGTATGTATGTATGCGTGTGTATGCGCTTGTATGTTTATATGTGTGAGTTCATCGAGGCCTGTGTATGAGAGTATTTTTAGTGTGTGTTCACGTTCGTAATTTTTCTTTCTTAATTATTCTTTATATCTCTTTTAATTTCTTTCAAATCTTTCAGTTCGCATTTATATTCCGTTTTCTCCTCTTCTCCCTTTCGTTATCTCGCTGTCTCTTTTTTTCTCTCTCTCTCTGTCTCTCTTTCACTCTCACACTCCAACTCTCTACATTTACATTTTTTTCTTTTTCTTTCATACTTACACATTATTCTCTAAATTCTTTCTATATTTCTTATTTGTATTTCTAAAGTGTCAATGTTTCAAATTAACAGCTCCCACAGGCAAAACACACGCACATAGACTGCGTGCGCACACATACACACAACGTATATTCATTATGTAGGTATTATCTGAAAATATTTATGGGATTTACTGCATTTTAGTTTATTTCTAGAAATATGATAAAAATGGGAATTTGTTTTATTGCGTTATTTTTTCGCCAAAATATATCTTAAAGACTGGAGAAAATTTGAACAATATCGTTAAATGAAAACCTTCCTATAATACAGAAAGCACAAAAGTGGTATTCATGAAAAATAAAATTTAAAATACTACATAAATAGATAAAATTTCAGGGAGTGGAGAATTTCTTAAATTAAGAAGCAGATTGAAATGCTGCATCTACTTCGAAATATTTAAACTTTGAACTGCATTTATTTTCAACCAAGCAACCTTATCCACTCCATACACTATTATGAGCCTGACATTACATATTTCTCAATTTAACAATCGCCATCAATCGGTGCGAAAATTTACAGATTATCTCCCCAAATTCGATTAAATACGGAGAATCTTCATTAGGATGAACAATATTAATAAGTAGTTCTAGCTGCGCTCAGTTTGACTCAACCTAAATGCGAAATATCTGATTTCCTGCCAAATTCAAGAATATATTGCTCTTTTGCTCATTTTTCATCTGTCTGTTATCACTTGCCAGCATACTACATTCCGGAATTTCAAATGTCCTTATTGTGTAATGTAAACTACTTTCATCTGATTGGAAACCTTTATAGTGGCTTTAAAAGTAACATGGGATTTCAATTGATATTCCGTACATCATGAGCCTTCAAGATCTGCCAATACAAAACGACGCAGGCTTTGAACATAAAATAAAACCATTTAACCCTAAACACACTAGAATGGTTAAAGTATGCGCTTGAAAGGATGCTGTTTCATAAACACTTTCACAGAGGCATAAACAATTTGGAAAAGTTACGATCAACGATACGAGAGACTCGGAATAGAGATATGCATACAGAAAATGAGAGTTTGTCGGTCAATGTTTAAGGTCAAGTTCTCAATATTCACTTATTGAAAAGAAAAACAAGTGACGTTTGTTTTGCCCGTGAATGGAAAATGTTGTGCATGTTTGTAGCAGTCTGCATAACGTTATTTCAGAGTGACTACAAGTCATAAGCAATTTTCTCTCAATTTTACGCTGTAAAAAGAAATGTCTTTAACACTCCAATGAAGTCATATAAATATATACGCAAAAAAGCACTAAATGAATCAGATAAGTCAAAAATTCGATGCGATTTTTGCACCCAGACAAAGAAACAAAACTGGGCATCATTATAGATGACATGAAAAAGAGAACTTAACAAAATAAACGTTGCAATTCATTCAAACAATGATATTGTAGAAAAGAGAATAGAAAAGATTTCGAAATATGTTGATTTAAAGGAATATATTTCCTGCGTCCCCAAAGTCCATTCCTTCCTCACAGTGGTGGAGACGCTGGCAACGGGTAGTGTCAGAGCTATGCCGTCGGGAACTTCGGTTCCTGGTAGGGCCACCCAAGGCGGATTGGTCTGACACCGAGCGGTATTAGAGCCACAACCCGGTGAAAATCCTCGGAGTGTCTGTTTCGGCAACCGGCGGCTCCTCGGTCGTTCTGTCCCTGCGTCTGTAGACAATCTGCGGCAAACAGGATGTCTCTACATGCGGGATTGTTGGGGACCGCTTGTGAAGTCCACATATTCCCACGAAACGTCTCCCATGAATTCTCAATGGCGAATACAATGGCAATGTATGCGCCGATGGAACCTTGATTGGCTCGCTGTCTCCAGTGAACTGGTGCAGGACCGTCGTGCGTTGGCTGCCATGGTTCGAGACGCCTCGAGAGTGGTAGAAGAAGCCGACTCAACCCGCCCAGGGTGAATGTCGCCTCAAGTACAAGTAGAAATAAGTAATAGATTCCCGGCAGAATATTAGAAAGTTTTATCAGTTATTATTTTAGCATGAAGGTAATTTTCTCCAAAATTATCATATGTATTTCAATAGCTGGACATAACGCGACTCATATGAGTGCTGTAAAATTCTATCCATCAAGGAACAGCACATATTTTTAGAAATGTGCCCTGATGGTTACCTGTATTTGAGCAGCGCCAGCTTGGTTGTATTTTAGAGAATTCTGAAGCTCAGCGTCGAAGGCAGAGAGAATGAATGGAGACGAAGGAAATTGTAATTGAGTGCTGGGTCAGAAGTGAAGCAATTACAAGGGAACTCAGAAAATGTATTCCAAAAATGCATGATATCATAATAGAATGAAATAGAAAACGTTCAGGTATGTAAGCAACGGTTAGCCCATCAACCAAGAGCGATAAGCACAAATGGTTAGCAGACATGGAAAGTGAGTAAATAAAAGGGTGAATGGAAAACAAAGAAAATACTTCGCTAGCAGATAGCGAGCCTATCGAACGCAGAGGGATGAATGGTGGCAGTGAAGATGTAGGAATCGGTGTTAATACAATTTCAGAAGAAGGAGCTGAAGTAACAGGAAAAAAACCTATATTAGAAGGACGCAATAATGATCAACGATATGTTGTGAGGGTGATGTGCCTATATATTAGAGAATAACAGGATCAAACAATCCCTAATATGTATATTGATAGTCGCAAACTGAAAACAGAAATGGAAAAGATTGATTCTGTTCTTGGACATATTTCGGAAGAAAATATAACAGAAACCGACGAGATTGTCAGGTTTGCATAAAAGATTTTCGAGGAGAGAGAGAGAGAGTGATACAAAAGAAGAGAACGTGCAGTACGTAAAGAACAATAATGGCGAAGATGAATTTATAGAAAACGAAGTAAGAAGGACATTGGGGAGATGACAGATTGAAACAGAAGAAATTGCGCAATGAAATCATAGGAATATGATTTAATATATTGGCCTTGTAATTCCTTTTTGGTAGGCATTGATCTTGACCTGCTATGATAAACCTGTCTGTTTCAGAGGACGTTAGCCATTGATGGGTCAGGGCTTTGTCAACATCAGCATTATTCGCTCTCTTTGGGCATTTGCCATTGAGAGGTTTTTCTTGCCAGTTATCAGTCAGAATATCTAAGGCAGCAGTTTTAGCACGTTATTGTTATTATTATTATTATTATTATTATTATTATTATTATTATTATTATTATTATTATTATTATTATTATTATATTATTATTATTATTATTATTATTATTATTATTATTATTATTATTATTATTATTATTATTATTATTATCATTATTATTATTAAGTAGACCAACCACCCCAATAACACAAACCGAAGAAATATCATCGAAGTCAATTCAGATGAAATAATTAAGATTTAAAATAAAGCCGTTTGCCAAACAGACACCAAATCGTGCATCTTGTTTCTATGTCATTTATCCAGACAAAATAAAGAAGAGCTACATAATGTAGAGCATTTTAAAATATACTAACGAAAAACATCGCATAAAGATTATATTCACCGAGATTAAGGGAGGTTAGCGACATCTTCAAGAAGCAGAGTAATATAATCTTATGTGGAAAAAAAAAACACTTGTATTTAGCAAAGAAAACTTATACAAAACATGAAGAAAAATGATTAAAAAATTGTATCTGCTGAATAGAAGGAAGCGAACGCTTAGAGTGTTAAGCGACTACTGTGAGCTTAATGGAAAACAACAACTAATATAATATAAACAACTATCTGAAAATGTTGTTTCGAAATTGCTACTCATATGTCTGTTTGTCTGTCTTTCTGTCTGTCTAACTACATACTTATCTATCAAACACTCTATCTATCAATCTACGGATGCATGTGTGTATATGCATATTAATATACATGTTCATATACATATTCATGTATGTGTATGTGTGTGTGAGTTTGTGTCTGCGTGAGTGTGTATGTGCGTGTGTGTGCGTGTGTGTGCGTGTGGTACGACTGTGTCTATATGTGTGTGTATGTATGTATGCATCCATACTTACATACATATGCACAAGATAATTTCAGTACGGTCCAACGGACCCTGGTTGCAGGAAAATGGACTCAATACACTGAATGATAAAAATACATATCTTAAGAAATACCAGATGAACCAAAATTAAAAATGGCGCGAATGGGATGAAATGAAGGCGCTTGATATAAATTTTCCAGAGAGTGAGAAGAGAGGAAGGCGAGTAGGAGTGAGAGGTAAAGGTGATGGAGGATAGAAAGAGAGGAACTAAGAAAACATCACGTAGACTGAGCATCATGGAAGAAAAAGAAATCTATGTATATTAAAAAATATTTACATTTGACGGATATTTGTCCTCATCTTGTTTGTTGTTAACACATCGTTTCGGCTGATATACCCTCCAGCTTCATCAGGTGTCTTGGGGAAATTTCGAAACTGGGTTCTCATTACTATGGTATTTTGCGGTGTTGGTATTATTATTATTATTATCATTATTATTATTATTATTCAGGTCACTGCCTGGAATCGAACTCGGAATCTTTGTGTTAGTAGCCCGCGCTCTTAAACACTTCGCCATATGCCCATGTTCATATGGCGTATTATATAATGTTATATAGTATAATACTACATATTATAATACTATAATATTAAAGTATTTTACAATATATTATGATATAGTATTATATAATATAGTATAACATAGTATTATATAATATTATATCGTTATATAATGTTATAATATTAAAATAGTATTTTGTGTGCAATGTCATACATGGTGTATTTGTAATACAGTAAAAGTTTGAAGTTTTAAATCGATTCTGTTAGAACAGTGAACCAGCTGTCTTGCAGTCTATGTTCTGTCTCTTTATATCCACGCGCAACTCATACAAATGGTTTCACCCAATAACTGGTTCAACACCATCTGCAGGTTTCTTGAGAAACTTTCACGAAGTCTACTCTGTTGCAAATATTGAAACCAAGTTTGAAGCTCGGAGAAGTTATCCTCAAACCAAAGTGTACACATAATCGGCACTGCATTCCCACGCGATAAAAAATAATGAAATGAAAAATAGTAAAAGAAAAAAACCCTTTTTGCTTTCCATTTTGATCATTCCGTTTTATTAAAGGTTTTCTGTACATTTCGCCGAATGTGAAACTATCCTGCCACTAATTTATAATCACTGTAAATCCGCTCAGTGCTTCCTACTGCTACTATAGACACTTCTGATCCTCCAAACTGACTGATCTGCTACTAAATCTATTATTTTCATCCCTCTCACTCGTACGTCCTCGTCCATTTACACTTATTATGTTCGCACATGGAGGGCCCCATATTGACTGCAACAACTTAACCTTTCTTATCATGTAAGTTCTTTGGTAATCTGTCTGATCCTCTATTTCTTGCACACGTTTGTATCCTACTGTTTAAGATTAACATTCATCATCATTGTTCGACCGTGGTCGAGACAATGGAATTTACCATGCTACACCAGACTTCACGGTCCATCATGGCATTACGGAGGTCCTGTTGCTGGATGCCTGTATCTCTGGAGATTAACATTAGCCATGTCGATCTCAATATCCATATGGGTGTTAAAACGAACACTGGTATAACTTATGTTTCAAAAGTTAACTTACGTGAACATGATACGCTTCTGCATAAAGATAAAATAACATTTTATATATTTTCTTCCTTTTGCTGAATATACATTTTCAAGTCTTCAGTAAAATCTTGACGGGACAGTGCTCATGACCTATGACATTTGACCCCTGACGTTATTGCTAATCATGTTTCGTTTAAACTGTAGGAAAGACATAAGGTTGGGGAAGTTTCTGGAGGGCTCATATTCCATGGAAGGAGGTCTGAGAATAAGGGTTATTCTAGGGACATGTATTTCGGAAAAAAGTGACGAGCAGTGAAGTGACAAGGGTGTTAAATAATGGAGCTATGAGAGCAGTTAATCAGTGGCTATTATATATGTTCATGTCATCTGTAAAACATAAATGCTTGGTCACAATTTCAACACTGGTTTTCAAAAATAAATATACGGCTCCTATTTATTTTCCTGGTTTCTCTTTTTGTCCTTCATTTACTTGCTCTTCGCTTCAGTTAATAGCGACAAATCTTTTGACCGAAAGAGAAAAATCAGTTCCATGTTTAACTTGAGTGTTAAAGTAGCGTAAAGAGGTGATAGACATTTTCTTCCCTTTGTTGAAGATACATTTTCAAGTCATATGTAAAAATTTCAAAATTATAAAACCATAGTATCAAATACATATACAGCACGTTTGCTGAAAGGGATGACAAATTAAGAGAAAATAATTCGCTTTTATTGAAGATATATTTTCGTGTCATAGATGAATTTCGGTGTTGAATGTCAAGATTGGTTATTAATTCAAAGCTTAAAACTGGCATTCCAAACGGGAACTAAGAAATTTGAGACCGAAAATTTAATTCTGTTTCAAGTGATTTGGAAAAGGCAATTTCAATAAAAGACGGAGAAACTTTATCTCAGCTAAAGTTATCCCTCCCTTTCAACACAGCGGGGTAACTTATAATTGGTGTTACGGATTGCTATTCTCGCTCATAATTTAAATATATTTGTATAACAAGAAGAGAGGAGAGCCACATGTAGGCAGAACATTATTGTCATCACTCATTTTGTCATTCCTTTCAACACATGGTCACTATGTAATTGATAGTCGAGAAATCGGTTGAACATATAATTGGTATTTATGGTTAGTAATAACACATAATGAACACCAATTACAGGTGATTACACCAGGCGTGTAACAGTTGGACTACAGGGAAGTAGACTGATATCGAGAGACAGACAGACAAAGTGGTAGAGTTTTAGATAGACACATAGTGACAGGTAGATAGATAGGTAGTTGGGCATGTAGATAGATAGATAGATAGATAGATAGATAAGGAGACAGACAGATAGATAAAGAAATAAATGAATAGATAGATAGGTAAATACATAGACAGACAAGCAGACAGACAGAAAGGCAGACAGACAGACAGACAGACAGAAGGGCAGACGGACAGACAGACAGAGAGATAGATAGATAGATAGATATATAGATAGATAGATAAATAGATAGATAGATAGATAGATAGATAGATAGATAGATAGATAGATAGATAGATAGATAGATAGATAGATAGATAGATAGATAAGTTTCTTTATTAGCCACACAGGGCTGCACACAGATGGGACAAATTACAAGGTAGAGCTTTTCTTTTTGGGGATGAAAAAAAAAAGTGGTGTAGGTTTTCGATCAAAAGGGATCGTAAAGGGAAAAAGAAAAGAAAAAATGAAAAAAAAGGAAGGAAAAAAGAAAAAAGAAGAAAATTAAAGGAAAAAAGGGGGAAAAAAAACCATCAATAGGGATCGTGTATCAGTGTCATGATGTACGGTGTAAAGGGGGAAGCAGATAAGATTTATCCGTGGGAAGAAAAGCCTACGAAAAAGACCACGGTAACCTCGGTCAATATTGTAACATGTTACCACATTTGTTTGAAAGTGGGTAACCCTCTGGTTTCTGGGTCCATAGGATTATGCTCACGGTGGCTTCGTCATTCATACGTGCCATCCTTGCTACATTCACCCATCTTTTTTTTAAACATTCGCTAGACAAAACTTGCCTCTCTACTCACACTTTCCTTTTCAAGTGATACTTGAAGAAGTTGATGAGAGATTGACCAGAGAGGAATGTGTTTGTCTCCAATCCTTTCAGACGCGTCCACCAGATACATTCTTTCGCCATATCCGCAAGGATGATGAAAATAGCTCTTCCTTCCCGTTTGAAGGAAGGAGGCGTGACAATATTGATGATAGATTCAGCTGATAAACCGACTCGTCCCACACGTGACAGCAGTTGTTTGACATAAGCCCACAGGTCGGAAATAGTTCGACGCTGCACGAGCGCATGCAGAACGGTTTTGTCGCTCTGACCGCATCTCGGGCAGGTCGGCCCCGTGTTTCTCGAGTCGTGTCTATAGAGCTTATCCCGAACGGGTAGCGCTTCTCGGTAGCACTGCCAAGCCAGGGATCTCTGGAAGTTGTCCATGGGCCCTGGCCCGAATGTCGTCCCGAACAGGCGGGTCAGGTATTCCTCGTTGACCTCCAGGTTCCCCCCGAGCTCGTCGTCGTACCTCCCCTCCACTAATCCCTTATAGATTGCTTGGGTTGTGTTGGAGTCATAGATAGATAGATAGATAGATAGATAGAAGATAGATAGATAGATAGATAGATAGATAGATAGATAGATAGATAGATAGATAGATAGATATGAACAAAGTGGCAAATATAGATATAGATAAGAAATCTTATGCAACCCAAGGCTGAATTTTGGTAATGGCTGGTTCAGTGTTAGGAAGGTCTCGTAATTCTAAGCCATATTGCAATAATAGATCAACGCTTGACCTTATAGTATTGACTGAGGTCCTAACAATGCCTTTATTGTTGCTATGATAGAGCCTTGGGAAAACAATTATGAAGATTTAGGGATCATGTGGGCTGGGAAGAAAATGGTATATATTATTGTATATATCTAGCCTTGAATTTTAAGCACACAATAGTAGCGACTCGGTAAATGAATGTAAATTCAACAAATGTTAAATCATGTTTATGGAAGAGGTATGTGATAGAAATACAAAAGCTGAGAGCAAAGACGAAATCCTCAGCTAATTCTGAGACCCCCTTCGGTCACGACACAGACCATGGGATTGCACCTAGAAAGTCACCCTCCCAGGCACAAGTCCGGGCAAGGTTGTTTATAGAAGACCAGCAGTCGCCCATGCATACCGGCCTGCCCTCTCCACGCCACCAGTATTATCCAAGGGAAAGGCAACTCATTTCTACAGCTGATTGAACTGGAGCAACGTGAAATAATGTGTCTTGCTCAAGAACACAACACGTAGCCCGGTCCGGAATTCGAGCTCACAACCTCACGATCGTAAGCTCGACGCTCTAACCACTGAGTCATGCGCCTCAGCTAGTAATATACGCAATAATTTGTACATTGTTGAGATTAAAACAACATTTGATCTATCGTAATATTGCCTAGATATCGGAGAAAGTGAATGTATGACAGTGTCAACTCAAAAGCCCAGGATATTTCCTGGTAGCTTTAACACTGTTCGGTAACGTTAGAGAGATCGATACTTTCAGAAATATGCGCTATCACCTGTCTACAACTAACGATTTGAATTTCCCGCAGTGCATATCTTGGTTCAATCCATATATTTGTCGTGTCTTTCAGCGATGTTTTTCGGTACTTGTTATTATTGATGCAGCTTCACTGTATGGAGCTTATTATCTCTCCAAACATGGTGAGTTACATGAACTCACACACTAACGAAAAATGTGAACCAATATTGTTTCATTGTGCGACATACGTCACTAATCTATATGTACATTCTATATTTCATTCAATAATTAAAATTCCCGATGGAAACCTATGACTGAAACTCATCCTTCGCATAAAGAACACGTATTTTTGATGCCACACACGTGAATTCACTCTTCTTTTTCTGTAATCGATCCTAAACCATCGTACGACATCTATATTACAATATATCTTTCACAGAAACTGAGAAAGAATAGACACTGAAGATAGAAAGAAGTTGCATTTACATAATTTTACAATATATTTAAAATTTGGAAGCTAATCGAATATTAGAAATACATAGAGGATTTCCAGTTCATATTCAACGGTTTCCAGTTGAATTAACTGCATTAAAGTAAAAGTGGTTAAGACAGAGTGTATGAAGTAGTAAGCAGATTAAGCGGAGAGGCAATGAAGAATGAACCACCTGTGACTCTTTCTAAAGTCAACATCCTCAGTAATTTCATTGCACGATCTTTTTGGTTCTTGCATTTATTAGACTAGAGAAGACGAATAGTATTTTCTAAGCATATGCAAAATTGCTGCCTGTGTTCTTGATCGACACATAATTTTACCAATTCCCTACCCTCACAACAGACACATCCTTCATAATCTCTTCACTTATTTCGCTCACTTCTGCATACGCCTCTCCTAATCACTGGTATTTCAATGCAGCTATCTGATCAGAGAGCCACTACTTCTAAGGTGGGTGTCACTGCTAGCAGCGGGTTGAGCGTTACCTACATATCTCGACCCTCTCTACTTCTTATATGCATTTAGCTTTCAACGTTCAATTGTTGTGTCGAAATATATGTGATCACAATTGTTCACCATCTTCAGTGATCATTATTCTTTCTCAGTTCCTGACTGAACGATTTTTCTACAGCCAAATGTTTTGGTTGTGTCTGATAAGAGAATCTGCAAGTTATTTATCTAAATACGTGTTGCAGAAATTACTTCCCCAGCAGGGAATCGGAAGTTAATTGTCAGAGAATTCCATTGCAGTGGGCATTCAATCAGCTGTAGGCAACGAAAATTCTGTTCTGTAGCTCATACTATTTTCTACAACATATTTTTAATCACGCACCTTTATAAACAACATTTCCAGTTTGTAATAAGCATTTTAAACACTTTGGCGCTGTCAGTCTCATCGAATATAACAGCATGTGCAAAATTATAATCGTAATCCATACCCAGGAAATATGCTCCATAAGTGGTAGATATAACAATGGCTGATTATCCGCAATCATATTGGATTTTCTCTACTTTTTAATATCGCCTGTATTTCCCCACAAGCGAGTTACATCATTCCATTCCACAGCTAATTTACTTTATGAAAGTAATTCTCATTGCTTTTGCCAAAGGCGGAACACGTTATATCTTATTTATCTAATTTTATTAAAGAAATCATTTACTTAAAACACTTTTGTCCTCAATTAGAATTCTTAGAATCCGAACATATTTACCGGCGTAAATCATCGTCATCAAACTTAAGAAAACTCCAGTTTCCTATCACAAATATCATTTGACTAATTTTATTCCGCCTCTTTTAACATGTCATATCTAATTCCTATAAACTGTCCACGTGAAGTGTTTCTGAATTGTAGATTTCATTGAATTATTTCTCATTTTATTGATAAAATCAAAATTCTGTACAGTACCTTCAATCAATACATTGTGCTATCTTTTCCTCTTCTGCTCTCCTGCCTTAAAAATAATATGAGGTGAATTGTCTAGAATGTCGGAGTTTCTTAATTTTCAAATTATTTTGTTTTCGATATCTATTATCTTAAATTATGTTTCTCTGATCAGCCAAGCGGTAATCTTAAAAACAAGAAATTTTTTTAATCGTAAACATTAACCGATTATTCACAGGTGTATTATACACCAGAGTATTGCTGTTGTCTCGACAGATTAGTGACTACACTCTTAGGAAATTTAACTTTCAAACACAAACACCTATGCAACTGATAGGCAAACGTTCTCTTGACAACTTAGTATGATCATTTGTGTACACCAAAAGTTTCTACTCCATTGCAACTACTAGACAGATACTTTACTCGGACTTGTTACGTGGAGTAACGAGTATATCTCCTCTCACGTCACTCAAGTCTTAATACAGCTGTTTTGAGTTTACCTGAAGATCCTCCGCTGCCATTTTCCAATCTACATAGATATGTGATAGTCTTTGTTACTATTTCTTAGATATACATCTCGGGCAAGAAGATCCAGTTTCACTTGCCAGGGTTCTGTTCTGCCATAGTATTTGCAGTTGCGCCAGTGGCATGCTTTTCGCGTTGGAAGCACGAAAGTACCATTCTCAAAGATTCAATGAGGATTTTTTTCTATATGTCTATTCCTGGGATGTGTGCAATCATCATCGTGATTGTGGTTGTCGCTCCTACTAATAATATCGCCCACCTTTTATATAATAATCCTATTAATGTGTATAGTGAAGGCGCGTGGCTTAGTGGTTAGGGCATTCGGCTGACAAATTTAAAGTCGTGAGTTCAATTATCGGCGACGCGTTGTGTCCTTATACATGTATTTCAAAGGGCCAGCGTTGTCACACTCTGAATATCCCTGAGAGCTACGTTATGGATACACGTGTCTGTGGAGTGCTCAACCACTTTCATGTTAATTTCACGAGCAAGCTGTTACGTTGATCGTATCAGCTGTGAGCCTCGTCGCCGTAACCGATGGATAAAATTATGTAGCTGGCTGGCAGAGGAAAATCTTAGAGGTATTAAAAAGTTAAGTTGTAGGCTGCATCACTGAGATTATATGAGAAGGACTGCTATCAACATTGAAAAACTTTAACAGACACTATGGGGGAACATCTCATCATAATCATCATAATTTCTGCCGGTAATAAAGTTATTCTGTCGTTATAAAAATCGAGATGAACTTTACTTGTGAGTAGTTTTGTTTGTGGATGATGTTGCGGAAAGAATATATGTTTGAATTATTATTATTATTTTTAATACTATTGATTCATAATTCAACTATGTCGAAGCATTAGCAGAGAAAGATTATCCAGTAGGACTTACACTTTGAATTTTGAGTTGTGAAATAATAAAGTACAGCTAAATCTTCTATCCGGTACACAACTATTTATAATAAACAACAGCATTAGTTAAATGGCCAACTACCATTAAGTTTGAAATCATTGTGAGTTTATAAATAAAACACTAATATAGACAGAATACCTAGATTTTGGTGGGGTGGAATAGTCGATGACAACGACTCCAGTGGTAAACATTTCTTTCAATGACTCTGATAGACGATCTGGTTGGGAATTTGAAATTTAAAAAATATATTAGATAGAAACCATCGTAAGAATTCATTAAACCATTGGTTATATATGAATAGAAGATAGAGGACAGGTTCTCAGTTGGTGAAAAAATAGTGAAACAAAGTGATGTTTCAATAATATGTTTAATGGCGGGTTAGTAATACATCATGCAATATTTGTTTTGATTAAAATATGTTCTTTAGATTTTACATTATGAAAGATAACAATGTCCATTAAAGGGTGTTTGTATTGATTCACGTGCAGGAACGTGTAGACGTGCCAGATATCCATTTTCCATGAATCAAAAATCTTTACCGAACCTCATCATATCTTTCCAACAATCATCGTTCATTAATAAGATTATTTTCATTATGGGCATAATTGTAAACGTTACTCCTTTTGCTGTGATAATTATGATTCATAATACCATTTAATTATCAGTCGAGGAAATTAGACGAAACATTCGTATACATACCCTCTAATTTCGTTATGTATCTGAACATATTTCGCAATTACGTGTATCTATGAATACATATGTATGTATGTATGTATGTATGTATGTATGTATGTATGTATGTATGTATGTATGTATGTATGTACGTCATTGTTAAGTTTAATTTCAAGATTTCTCGCCAATAGAGAAATAACTGGTTTCTAACCTAGACTCAAGGCTACTTCATTAGAAATTCAACCACATCAACCGGGTAGTTTTGTATGTATGTATGTATATATGTATGTATGTATGTATGTATGTATGTATGTATGTATGTATGTATGTATGTATGTAAGTAAAGTTAATCCAAACATGAAAATACAAAGAGAAAACACAACAACGCGAGGACATGGAACAAGTATAGTGTTATTGGACGCTCAGGAAAGGAAAGAAAGAGGAGGACTTCACGTTTTGAGCGGAGCTCTTCGTCAGAAACATA
Source organism: Octopus sinensis (assembly GCF_006345805.1). Taxonomy (NCBI): domain Eukaryota; kingdom Metazoa; phylum Mollusca; class Cephalopoda; order Octopoda; family Octopodidae; genus Octopus; species Octopus sinensis. The sequence continues at coordinate 10,312,363 of NC_043012.1, forward strand.
GGAAAAGGAACGGAAGACGCAGGAAAAAATTCGCCAACGATACACATTCGGTCACATGTATGTATGTATGTGCCTACGTGTGCAGATTTATAGATTTCGTTTTATGTATGTATTCCTGTACATATAGTTGCATGTCAAATGTGCTCATTTATACTTACATGAGAAACGTCTGGAAAGTTCTATAGATCTTTACAGTTCCAGTGATGGCTTGAATGAGCTTTCTAATTTCTGGCTTTGAGAATCCTAATTGCTCAAGATTGGTATTTAGGCACAATGTGTTCCATATCCCAGTGTCCCAATCTACGTATATTGCTATAAAGATTTCCGCGCCTACTTGTAAAGTGGTGTACTTTTCTTTATACTTGCATATTGAAAAGCTTTTATATGTTTTCATTTATGTGCATGGATGCACACTCCTACTTATTATCACTCAGTTATCTATGCATGTATATAGTTATATCCATCTTTCTGTCTCTCCTTCTGTCTGTCAGCCTGAAGTTAATATCCTTCCATCGCACATCTTGAATGTCTTTCTGTCTATCTCTCTATTTATAGATGTGCACACACACACAGGCTCATGCGCGCACACACACGTTCGCACACACACACACTGACAAACATACACACACATACACTTATACATATATATGTGTGTGTATGTGTGTGTGCGTGTATGCGTGTCAAGAAAGATTTAAAGAAGAATGTTGCGATCGAGGTGAATCTCAGTGACCTTTTTGTGAGCAGTTTGTAACACACCAAGCCTTTCATTTGCTGGGTCAAATCTCATTTGAAGAGAAAAACTAACCACCAACAGCTATTCTGCGTATATATCTGTGCACACTATTCAATGCCATGTATGCCATGAGGTCGTAAATTCTAACGGAGGCCTCAAAAGACATTTTTAGAAACTCAAACATCAGTACTGAACTGCAACTCCTGGTGGTCTAAATCAGATATGCAATCTATATGGGTGTTTTACTACATTTACTCTGGTTTAAAAAGCCATTTCAGACGCCCTGACAAATCTAAGGTGTAGGTACAGGAAGTAGCTAGACTTTGCATAAAAAGAAGCCGTAAGGCTACGCTTCCACACACGCCAGCTTAATTTAGCTTGCCCTTTGTCGAAAGACACCTGTTGTTCATGTCTTGTAATTATGTACCATTTCTCCGTTTTGTTTTGTCCTTGTTTTCGTATACATTCGCTTGCTTTCTTCCAAAGAATCTAGTGATCTTAGCATATATTTTCTTGGGGCCGGGCAGATTGGAGCAGTGTCGAGTGTAAACTGCCGAAACTGCAACGAATATCTGGAACTCGACTGATGACAGAAAGTTCTGAATGACCTGTCCCAGTTTTTTCCTGTCGTTTCTTGGATAGTCTAACTGTCCGGGTCCTTTTTGTCGCTCGTTACGTTCTTATTCCATTTTTTGCCCTGTTTTACAGAAATTCAAGATCAAATCTAATTTTATTTGTGCCTCTGAAAACATAATTTATGTCATAAGATGCTCGGGCTGCCACGAAAATTGCGTGGGGTCCACGGGACTATCACTCAGACGTAGATGCACACTGCATCGACAACAGTTTGCATTCCCAGAATACAGAATGATACCCTTTAGTGAGCACATTGAGAAATGTGCAAAGCAACTACTACCACAATTTTTAATCTTTCCATTCTACCAATGTGCTATCGGAACACCAATACAAATTAGACTAAACAAGGAAACATTATTCATTGAAAAATACAAGCCCAAACTTAACCATTCCAACATTCTTATACAGAGAAACTCACTCCAAAAAAAGGCAAAAAATATTAAGCGATTATCTCCCTTACACCGGAAGAAATCACTTATTACCTCCCCTTATCTTGAACTCTTTCTTCACACTTCTCAACGTAAACATAACGATGTAAGAAATTTGAAAAGCTGAACGCGAAACCGGTCATTTCTTCAAAAATTATGTCATTGTATGAAAAAAATTTATAACATTCTCCAGACATATTGACTCAAATATATATTTTTTAAACTTTTAAAACAAGCCTTCTGTAGTGTTTTCACTTTTTACTATTTTCTATATATATATATATATAACGGCCTACATGCGCTTGTGTTCACCCGTAGGTAAGTATATATCTAAATTCTGTACGACGGTACACACTATCTTCGTTCTTTCCACTTTTCTTTTTGTCGCTCCCCCTCTCTCACATTTCTTGGTCTTTCCTTCATTCTCGTCACTTTGTTCTCTCCTCTTTTACCTCACTCTGTCCCTTTCCTTTTTTTACTCCCTTCTCCGCGCTAATTCTTCAATGCCTCTGCCTCTACCTCTCTCCTCTCCTTCCACTGACTGGCTTTCTTGGTTCGACTACCATCCAAGTAGAATCTCTTATATTACTTATCATGACTTTCATCTCTTATGTTCCTGCCATAGAGCTTCACTTCCACACACTCCAGCTTAATTTAATTCGTACTTAGTCGAAAGATACCCGTTGTTAATGTCCTGTTGTTTGTAATTGTAATAGTGTACCATTTCTCCGTTTTTTCTTCATCCTACATTTTCGTATACATCCGCTTGCTTTCTCTCAAAGAATCTAGTGTTCTTAGCTTAGATTTTCTGAGGTCCGGCCAGATTGGAGCAGTGTCGAGTGTAACTGGCCAAAACAGCAACCATGATCTGGAACTCAACTTACGATAGAATACTCCGAATAACCCATCTTTGTTTTTTACTGTCCTTTTTTGTATCGTCTAAATGTCTGGATATGTTGGTGTCTCCTGTTACATTCTTGTTCGATTTTTATATATATATATACATTTACATAGTACATTTTTGGTCTCCTATATATATGTGTGCATGTGTGTGTTTATATATATATATATATATATATATATATATATGTAAGTATATACACATATAAGTATGAATGAGTATGTATATATATATATAGTATTTCTATTTTCTTCCCAGAATCTTTTTTTTTTCTAAATACAACTATACAAACCACAATAAAAATAACAGCAGCAACAATAGGCACAATATTGTATGAGAATATATGAGAATTTGATTAGTTTAACATTTTGATGAGGGGGAAAAAGATAATTTAAATTCTTTAATATATAATTATTACTAAGATGGATCATGCAATGGCCAACAATGAGAATTTTTAAAAAATGATATATAATTCAAACACAATGTGAATATATGCGTGTGCGTTTCAAATAATATTTATTGCGTTAAACAGTGGAATTTTAAGTAGTTATGTGTCTGTTCCTTGGTTTAGATTTTCTTTTATCTAATTTATTTAATATTTCTGATCACATCGTATGTCTTTCATAAAATTTCTTACAATTCCAACATTCCACTCTAATTAACATGCGTATGTAATGCTGCTACATGTGTGATTAAAACTTACAAAACCATGAAGTGTTGGTGGGGTTTCTGTAGAATGTTATGATTAAGTTGTTCGAACCGTCGAAACAAAAAAACCCATTATACTGCAAACGGCAAGGTAAATGTAGTTGGCGTGATGCTGTAATGTGTAGAGATACTCCATATTCCATATGAAATTATAATTTATACACGCGTCTCTCTTATTCTCTCTCACTATATGTTGGCACTTATAAATCTAATTTCATAAGTGTCAACACACGAACTCTCGGATCTTGAGTCACTCTGTTGCACCTGCTATTGATAAGAATATATATATATATATTCATATTTTGAATTCTATTTTTTTCTTTTTGCATCAACATAACTATGTATGTATGTATTTATGCGTATATTTATATGTACGATTTTTCGTTGGGTTTTCATTTATGTATTTGAAAGAGTTCAAGCCGGTGGCTAACAAAACGACAAAACATTTTGATTTAAGAGACTTCCAAGTGTTTGTAAATATGTAGTTAAATTCAAATATTGTTTGTTGAACTGTCGTTGCATACAGTGGAGTACGTGCATCTTTTCACATAAGAATTTTTAGAATGTCTTACAAATCTACACTGTGCTACCTATAGATTGGATTTGGAGAATATGTGTCAGTTTTCTTCTCTCTCCCTCTCTCTCTCTTTCTCTCTGTGAAACCGAGTATTTCTAGGTCTTTGTGAGAATTTGTTGGTTCATAAACTTATATGCATTCCTGTTTTATCTTTTCTCTATTGTCTGTTTCAGCCACTGTACTGGGGACATCCTGGAGCATGAATTTGAGACGATAATTCGAAGAAACTGGTGTTAATATATTCTTTTTAAAAGTTGTCCACTTGTTCTGAGTCTCCTTTTGTCAAATCACTAAGTTACACGGAAGGTAGTAATCCGACATTATTTTACTAAATTCCTTACTTTCAATGTTTATTGAAATAAAGACTGTATTTCAAAAGAAATATGGTAATAAAACTGTTAGAATTATGAAAATGAGAAAAAACGAAGCCTAAATCAAAACGGAACGAGAGCATTTCACATCCTCGTTTACATGTTTATATTTCCTTCAGATATCAGGCGTATGTGTGTGTTGTGTTGATGGTTGGGAATTGGAGAAGTGGTAGGATAAAGTGGTAGCAATTACGACGTCAACCAATGCTGGGTATGTAGTTATTAAGCGTAAAAGACTATCTGTATAAGCAAAAGATGAAGTTGATACATAGCTTATATTAAAATTGTGACGCTAAAGCAACATTGCCCAGCGTTGCAAACAATTCGCTGTACATACTGGGTTGCCAGAGTTTGAACCAAATATTTTCAAGTGTTGTTTATGATCTGTTTAAAGAGCGAGGGTTCTGCCATGCATCATGCGATGAAGTTTTTTTACTGAATTTTGTTCTTACTATAAACAATTGTCAATACTTCTTTTACTATTTATGAATATTTCTTTTCAACTTTTAATAGACTTTTTGAAGCATGTATATTTAGCTTATGTGAGCCATCAACCATTTTGTGCAAGAGTGCTGCTCCTATTCCATAATCTGACGCATCTGCAGCAACGATAATCTTTTTAATGGGACCAAAATTAGTCAACATTTGATCACAAGATAGTATTTCGTTGAATTTTGCATAGCTAACAAGATATGAGATTAGGGGACCCCTAATTTGACGACGCATGCTAGGTATAAATGAGCTGAAATAACTAACAGATTCCTAAAACAAGAACGTAGTTTAGTTATATCTGTTGTTGGTAGTAAATGCTTGATAATTGCCATTTTATCAGGATCTGGAAAACGTCCATCTAAATTCACAACAAAACCCAAATATGATAATTAATGACGAGAAAATTGACCTTTTTCTAGTTTTCGACAAAGACAATATTCCTTAATTCGTATCAAAAGATTTGATAAATGTTCTTTATTTTCAACTTCAGTTGACAATACGATGATAATATCATCGAGGTACGCAAAGGCATATGAAAACTCCACGAGCATAATAGTCATCAGCTTTTGAAAAACTCCCTGGGGCAGCAGACTTTATCCCAAAAGGTAATCTGTTATACTGATACAGCCCATGATGATTATTTATGGTTAAGAGCTCTTTTGATGCATCGTCTACATATATGTGTAAATATGCTTTTGCTAAATCAATCTTTGAAAACCATTTCTCGCCATTTAATCTTGCAAATAAGTCTTCGGGAACGACAATGAATAGCAATGTAGATATAATGAATCATTAAGTCCAGTAGACAAATCAGCGCATATGCGTATAGAGCCATTTGTTTTTATATTTACTATAACAATGGACGCTGCCCATTCTGAATAATTCACGTTTGATATTGTATTGAAGTTTTCTAATCTATCCAGTTCGTTTTCAGCGAGCGATAACGAGGCATAAGGTACTGGAGGCGTCGGCTTGAAAACAGGTCTGGCATTTGGTTTAAGATACACAGATGCAGTAAATTTTGTGCATATCCTAAGCCAACTTTGAAAATTGATTTGAATTCTTGCTGAAAATTTCCTCTAAGGTTTGTTGTATGAAATGTGCTCAAAATCAACAATGTTTAAAAGAGTGTGCGTTACTTTATTTACTGTTATATTCCATAACACAAGGTTTTCAATCTCGTCTGTTCCGAGGATGTCCAGGTAAGGTTTCTCAGTAATATAGTAGAATTCCAAATTAATGGATGTCAAGACTCTGAGTGAATAAAAATATATTTTTCCTTTGATAACCGATGGCTGGTTGGACGCATTCTTGGTTTTTTGCTCAGTTGATAAAGTGGCTGGTTTTGTGATTTTGTGCCACGCTTCTTTAGAAATGAGAGTAATATCAAATGCAGCGTGAAGTTGTAAGCATATATGAAATCTACCTGTCTTTACAATAATATACTTCATTTTTGAAATCACTTCGTCTTTAAATGTGGCGTAGATTCCATTTGAAATAATACTTTCTGCAGTTGAATCGGATTCAATGACTTTTACTCTATTACTGGAATGTTTATATCCATGGTTGTAACATTTGAGTGATTTTTTGCACTTGTGCCGACAATATTTTGCATGGTGTTGCCTGACGCAATTCTCAACATGCTGTTAGCGGTGGCCGCGTTGCTAAGTTCTCGTAGATCCATAAGGCTGTTTAGAATTCTGCGAAATCCAGTTTTGTTTCCTTGCGGTAACTGCACAAATGCTTGGAACTATTTCATTTCCTGTGGAATCTTGAATCATTTGAGTATCATGCTTAACATTAATGAGTCGTTGTCATTCATTCCTAAATTGTTGTAAGGTAATGCCGTTGCGTGTGTCCAATTTGGCTAGGACATGAAGATTTATATCATCATAGCTTGGTGATGTAGCCCACATAAGAAAATTAGTTTCTTAAATTGGTTATCTACCGTTGTCTGTCTTTTTTATATGCCTAACATATGCAATAAAATTTTCAGGGTGTTTTCCTAATTTCAAACATTTCTATCTGCTGTTAAAGACAACGTCTCACAGAACATGTTTCTATATTGGTCCACTGTAGATTTAAAGTCAAATTCATTAGGATGTTTGGTTTATACAAAATTAAAGTACTTATATTCGATAAGGCCCAATTTTCTTAATAATAGTCTCACTTTAGTTGAATCACCTAGTTCTGTTGCTTCAATGACAAAATATCTTGATAACGGTTATACCAAGACGCAAAAGTTAATTCGCTTTGATCGTCATATTCAAAGGTAGGATGTTTGTGGAAAACTTTTGATGTAGTGTTGCTTTGATTGTTAATCAATGTAGTTGGATTTGGCTACATAAGTTTCGATGCTACAGCTGTTAAAATATCCAAATGCTGCTTGTCATGTTCTTTTTCCATTTCTTAGCACTCTTGTTGCAGGCATAAGTTAATGAGATCTGCATAACTTTACATTTACAATAGTTGCCAAATGATGTTATAACGTAAGACGAATAATGCTATTGTGCTCGTGTAAACACCTCATTAACGAACGAAGAAAACACTGCAACAATTCCCAACCGGACTGCAAAATGTAGAATTGTCCCTTCAATTGTCCTCGATGCAAAATGAACCACGTGCGCCACATGAAGCGTACTGAGGTGAAGAGTAAATCCGCAATGAGTCGATCTATATCTAACGTCATCTGATACAATAAGTGTCACCTCGGACGAATGTACGTAAGCTTAAATAATAAACGATGTGCGAGTGAACAACACCACATGACAGAATCGAGTCCATTGATTGGATGATCCTTAAGAAACAATGTTTTGTGTCAAAACAACTGGAGTTGTCTTACCAATTATTGAAATGCGTTCTTCCTATGCCCAGGAAGTTTGAACATTTCAGAAACTATATAACGGTGAACTCAAACGTAGGACAGTCTGCTAATAGTTTAGCTGACCGAAATTTCGAAGTCACTTTCAATATAAATTGTCTGAAAAATTATATTTCTGTACCAACAGCATTGA
>NC_043012.1:10325222-10392722 GCF_006345805.1 Octopus sinensis
CCTCACTCATTCTAACATTATATCAGATGTATTTCCGTGGTTCCATATTCAATGTAACTTTCTTTCAGAATCATTTAACATTTCTAATATAAATATTTTCAATACGCTTATGGTCTTTTTTATCGGTTTTCTAAAAAGTCTAAAGCGGAAATAGAAAATGTAAAAACAACACTAGTGTCATTAACATTGAAATGATCGGTGAAATCATTTGAAGGAGCATAATAAGTGTGTGTAGGAGGGATGTGCTTATCCTTTTTTGCCAGTGCTAGCATAAATACATACATACACACACACTCACACACATACACATATATATATATGTATATATATATATGTATATGTATATATATATATATATACATATACATATATACATATATATATATATATATATATATATATACACATATACATATATACATATATATACATATACATATATATATATATATATATTATATATATATATATATATATATATATATATATATATACATATATCTCTTAAAGACTCCGCCGGTTACGACGACGAGGGTCCCAGCTGATACGATCAACGGAACAGCTTGCTCGTGAAATTAACGTGCAAATGGATGAGCATTCCACAGACACGTGTACCCTTAACGTAGTTCTCGGGGATAATCAGCGTGACACAGAGAGTGACAAGGCTGACCCTTTGAAATACAAGTACAACTCATTTTTGCCAGCTGAGTGGACTGGAGCAACGTGAAATAAAGTGTCTTGCTCAAGGACACAACGCGTCGCCGGGAATCGAACTCACAACCTTACGATCATGAGCCGAATGCCCTAACCACTAAGCCACGCGCCCTCACATATACATATATATATATATATACATATACATATGTATGTGTGTGTATCATATATATATATATATATATGTCATATATACCTTTAGCTCTGTTGTGCATGCACATTAAGTGTTGGCGTTCTAGCTCACTGCGGCTCTTTACAGCAGTGCATGGGAGGAAGGAAGATGTGTAACGTGCGATCCTCGCATTAAGCATGGCAGAGAAAGTTAAGCAGGGAACCTACTTCAAATTTTTCCAAAAACTAGGGGATAGCTGCTCAGCGGCCTACGCACAGTTTTCAAAAAGCTTTCATCGTTCTCAACACGATCTTGTTCAACTGAAAACCGAATTTCCTTTCGGTCAGCTGAATGCAGTTTTGGTACAAACTTAGCAGATTCGCATCTCATAACCATATCTTCAGTGATAATGGACTGAACTAAACCGTAATATTCTCTGATAACTCATGGATGGTGATTCGACGACTTCCCCTCACAGCTGCACGCACCTCTGCAATGTTTTTTCTTAGTTCTGTTCGTTGTGAGTATCTCAGAATGTTTATCAATATTGACATATTTTCGGCCATCTTGGAAATTTCTGAGCTACTCGTACACTTGTGTGCAGCTTATGCACTCCTCTCCATAGACTTTCATAAATTTTGCGTCGGCCTCTGAGCAAGTATTGGCATGACAACTTTCTCTATCATGGTCAATGCGACGATCAAACGCTACACACCTTCCTTCGAAGCAATGTTGTAAAGAGCGGAACTGAACTAGAACGTTAAAACTTAGTGTTAGTGTGCATGCATAGCAGAGCTTAAGGTCCATCTTTGCCAAGCGACATTATTCTGTGTGACTTAGCTTCGTTACTATGGCAACATGCCTAATGCTTATCGATAAATATTAGCAATAATTATAACGATAAAGAATATTTAAATTGATATAACCACTACACGAAGTATGGACAATTGCATTTGCAACCGGGAATAATTCTCTGTGCACCTTCGCTTAGAGTCTTTCAACCAGCCTGGCCCACAGCGAATTAAATTTAGTTAGTTGTTTATTAGTTAGGGTAGGGGGGAATGAGGAGAGGTTGTTTTGCATTTGAAATATGTCCTGTTTGTAAACTTGTTTCGTTGACCGCTTTTTCACTTCAGTTGCTGGCCGACCTCAGGATACTATTTCATTAAGTCAAAATTTATGTTACTGTTTTACAAGATTTCTTTCTATATTGTAGTAGATGGGTACTAAATAAGCTTAATTTCAACTATAATTCATGTAATACACATAAATATATACTGATTATGCATGTATGTGTATTTATATTTATACATATACACTTATACATGAACACATATAGGTATATATGCCAATATATATAGGTGTGTGTGTGTGTGTGTGTGTGTGTGTGTGTGTGCGTGCGTTAACGAACTGCCATTATCAAACTGACAACACAATGTTTTTACCCCCGATGAATTCTTCGGATATACCTATTGCAATAAATTTGTGTGGTGCGGGTGGGTGGTGCGAATATATGACACCAAGGCAGTGAAAATGGAATTCATGTACGGTGGAATACGCCACAGGTCCCAGGTCAATAGATGTTTAATTCATGCTGTGGAAGGAGGAATAGATAATATATTGGGAATTTGGGAGATGAGAAATGGTTGTAGAGAAAGGATTAGGAGAAAAACAACTGATGTTCACAGAGCTCTGATGTTAAGCGTTTTGTGTCAATAGATGTTGAGTCATAAGGTTTATATATTTTAGATGTTTAAAGTTAAGAATCATTTAATAAATTGAAGAAAACGGTCGTGTGATATAAATATGCATTAAGTCCAAATTCCATGATCTCAAGTCGTTATCTTAGTGCAGGTGTTAATCTTAATCTTCCTATACGTTGTCACACTTTGTCAATGAAGCAACCTTCTTATTTTCATTATCCTTCATAAGTTTTGGGGGGCAAGCTTGTATGATGGTTAACGATTCGGAAAACAGGCTAGGCAATATTTCTTCCGGCTATTTACATACTAGGTTCAAATTCCGCCAAGGTCGTATTTACCTTTCATGCGTTTAGACTACATACAATAAATACCAGTTGAATACCGGGGTTGATGTAATCGAAAAATTGCTGGCCTAGTGCTAAATTATTCTTCGCACAAGATTTGCATGGATACATTTGTAATATCCCTTTTTACTATTTAATCTTATAAATAAGATGAGATGGTAAAAAGGGATATTGCAAACGTATTAGGAAAATATACACGTTGTTTATAGCGTGCCTGATAAGCCGTAATTTTCATGAGGTTCACAGAGTCATTATATGATCAGCACCGATTTAAATTCCGAATGAAATTTTTCGTTACAGATTAGCGATTGCCATTCCGACGTGATCGAGAAAGAACAAAAAATATCTCGTATAAATCTCCACGTAATTAAAATACATCCAAATGCATTGCTAGGGACTCTCTAATAGTCTAAATTCATTACATACCATATTTGCATATCCATAATAAAACCCACCCGTTTTCATTATGACCGATATTTTTATCATATTCTTCTGTAAATATAATTCACATCACATTATTAAGTTTTATACATAATCTAGAATTCCATACAGAAGTTTGCAATTCCCTAAGAAATTTCATGACCTTATCGATTTTTCTTCTCTGTCTTTTATGGTGCGTCTGTAGTTATAAAGGAATAAAGGAATGGCGAAATTAGACAGATATCGGAAATGTTTAACGGTACCAGCGTTATGTCTGTTACTTCCGCCAGAAGGTATATATATAATCTATAATGCTGATCAAAAATGATTTGCCATTTTAACTCTTGCGACTCGTAAAAGGAAACTTATTCAATCACTCTCACTTTCACTCCCTGGTCTCCCACTTTCTCTTATTCACTCCCTCTCTCCCCCCTCTCTCTCTCTTTTAATCTCTCTGACTCTGTTTTAACTATGTATCTCTCTCTCTCTCTGCCCCTCTCTTTCTCCCGCTATTATAAATGATTCAGACGTTTATCCCGATAGCTTCGTAAGATTAAATAATTAATTTCTCATTTGTTCACACATACGCATAAACATCATCATACACACACCTATAAAAATGTAGCGCACATGTCTTTGTATGCACGTATATATACATATGTGTGTGTGTATCTATGCATATATATATATATATTCACGCACATCTATTTATACGTATATGTGTGTATGTGTGAATGTTTGCACGCATGTACACTTATTCATCCATATACATGCACACAAACATACAGACAAACACACACATTCATACACACACACACACACACATGTTTATGCGATGTGCATTGAAGATTAAGGTGAATATATATCATTTGTGAAATAGACCTACACATTAAGTTCAGAGAGGAAAAAAAAAACCTCTTCAGTAAAATACTTCAGTCAGGCCACATATTCATTAACGTTTACAAAGAATGGATTCTTATGTAACACGTGGAAATGCATTTTTGAGCCGACAAAAAATGATAAATTATATATAGCTAATCGTCAATCTGTTTGGTAGAAAAGGAAGCACGCGTATTTCTTATTTCCTATTAACGGAAATATTGGTTACCATTGAAGATATTCCTTAATTACCTTTGAATCTCGTTTCTTTTCTTTATAGTATTGTCAATTATGAATTGCTAAAAGGATTTGTCTCACTTTTGGGATCAAAACCAAATTTATTCTAGAAGCTATACTCATTGGTATATACATGTGCCTGTTTGTATATGTACGAACGTGAGTACATACATACATACATACATACATACATACATACATACATACACATACATACATACATACATACATACATACATACATGGATGAATACCTACATACAGTTCAAATTCACAGTAAACAAAAGACGAAGACGCTCTTCGACAGAAGGGATTGACAGGTAAAAATAATGGAGACAAGGAAACAATGCGAAGTGATAAAGGAAAAATTTGTAGGGCCTAACGGTTAAGAAGATAAAATGGCAGAAGAAAGTGGTTGATTGAAAGGGAGATAATAACGGCTGAACTAGGGTGTGCAAGCGCGTGTGTGTATTTGAGAATGGGGGTTTGTCAGTGAACATGTGCGAATATGGGCGAGCGTCTGTGAATGTATATGTGGGTGAGCTTAAAATTGTGTGTGCGTGGAGGGGTGTATGTGTATCAATAACATAATTCGTACATTTTGTGGAGTGATGTGCCTTTCGTGTACTGGTGTGTATGTGTGTGTGCCTATGGACGTGTGTACATATGTATGTATGTGTGCATGTGTGTAGGTGCGCAAATAATTTAGTGCGTGCGTTGTGTGGAGCGATGTGCGTTTCGTATCTATGTGTGTTGATATAGTCGTGTGTAAATGCTTGAGGATCTGTCTTGTGTGTGTGTGCGTGTGCGTGCGTATGCGTATGAAAACGCTTGTGTATAGAAATTGAAGGTGCTTGTTCGGCTCTTATGAGCATGTGTATATATGTGTGACCCTATAATATCCATGTGTATTGTATACGTTTGAGTGCGAAAGATTATGTGTTTATGCGTGTTGTGTGTGTGTATTAATTGTTTTCAAGCGTTTTGTGTGCATGTGCAGTGTGTGTTTTATAAATATATACACACACACACACACACACATATATATATATATATATATATATATATATATATGTATACATATATATATATAGGGAGTATTCTCGAAAAAACATAAGACGAAGACAGGTGGTGTAGAAAACGGACAGATGTATTAGTATAACGCTCAGGAAGTGAAAAACGTTTCGAGCCTACGCTCTTCCACAGAAAGGAACACAGAAAGAAACAAAGAGAGAAACAAGGAGAGAAAATAATGTGTAATGGCTACCGATCTATCATGGCAACTATATACATATAAGTTTGTGCGTGTGTGTCTGTGTATGTATATAAATATTTTGCATTAAAGCAAAGGATTAACATTTAAGTTTCAGAAGATTACATATTAACTTGCACATGGAAAATTTCGCCATTCACTTGGGATATACAGCATGCTCATATTTAATGGACTGTCTGATGAAGTGTAGCAAAACGAAGTTTCAAATTTGTTGTTAATCATTGCTTTGTAAATTTTACTTCACACAGACACACAGGCGCGCACACATATACATATAACTATATATATATATATATATAATATATATATATATATATAGAGAGAGAGAGAGAGAGAAAGAAAGAGGGAGTGTGTGAGAGTGAGAGGTAGTCTTATAGTACTTCTATCCAAAATATTTCTGAATGTATATGTACGGTCGTTTAAGGACAGGTCCTCTTACGCAATAACGTAACAGCACGATGAACTTATACAACGTGCAAACATTTTCTCTTTGGCGACGGAAACGTGGCTTCACTATTAAAAACAAGAAGAAACGTGTTTCAAAAACGAATTAACAACAGCACGAATATTCTTCCCGTGATTCTCAGTCGCATTAATTCGTCATGAAATACCGCGACTAGATTATTTTGTTGAAAACCAGAGAATGAATGAATGCAATATCTATGGCGCCTAGATATATTGTTTTTGAAATAACCAAACTGGGAAAGTTTTAATGGAGATGAATGACAAATACTTTACAACCACCGGTTAACACAAGTATTATTTCATCCATTTAAATTTCTTCCAGTTACAGAAACAACTTCGATTTCTTCCAATCAAATAACAAAAATTGTTACTTCGTTTGAGCCACTCAAATGATGTTTTATGTATTCTTATATTTATCAGGCAATTGAAGTTACGCATATCTCGCAAGCTCCTAGAGCAATCATGAACGAACATTTACGAGAAGCGTGCCGCATTAGCTCATCATCATGTGCTTTACTCTACTGAAAAAATTAAATTTTCATTAGGTGCAGCATTCAGAATGTTTCAATAGCTGTAGAATTCCCAAGACTGTCACAGAGGATGCGTGGCTGTAGCATCAAATAAAACAGTTCGAAGCGGGAAACAATGCGATTGGGTCTGAATGAAAAGTGACAAATCCCGTCTTAGAAATACCTGTCTGTAGAATTTGAACCCTACTGAACTAAAATACGAAATCAGTACGTAACTGATGCACATGACTGCATAACTATGTCATATTCGTAGTACAAGGTCCACAATTGACCAGTGTTCTTTTTTTTAATTGAAAAATCATATTTAGTTAATTACCAGGTAAGTTTAAAGAGCTAATCATGTAACCTGAGACGTATTTTTAACTCGTAATTTATCGGTGTAATAATTCAGTAGAATGCGTCTGGGAATCATTAACCTGTGACACACACACTTATATAAACACATATACATATATATATATGCGTGTGTGTGTGTGTGTGTGTGTGTGTGTGTGTGTATGTATGTATGTATGTATGTATGTATGTATGTAAATCTCTAATTATGTTCGTATATGTGCATTATCTCAGACTTGCCCTAGTATATAAAAACTTCTCATCGTTATCCTGGGGTCCAGAATCCAAAGTCATAGCTTGGTATTTTCTACAAATGTGTTTTCGCCTTGCACGCTGCTTGCTTGAATTTTTATGAGTAAATTAAGATTGAAAGAAACTGTAGAAAATTCTATGGTGAATAGAAACCTGCAACTTAACATTTCAGTCTGGCACCCTGTGTCACGCGCAGTATATCTTTAATAATAACATTAAGGTTAGACATTTCTGTGGTATATTTTAATGAGTGTAGTGCGGTTAGTAATTCACACCTAATGACGAAAGAACTGGAAACTCATACGTCATTGTCGTCATCAGCGAACAATCCGTAATATGTAAGTTTATACACATACAGATATGCATATATACATAGAAACAGACAGACAAACAGGCAGACATCCAGGCAGATAGATAGATAGATAGATAGATAGATAGATAGATAGATAGATAGATAGATAGATAGATAGATAGATAGATAGATAGGTAGGTAGGTAGATAGATAGATAGATAGAAAAATAGAGTAGGTGGTAGATAAAAAGTGATACAGAGAGATTTATATGTAAATGTACATAGTTCGAAAAGGATCGAAATAGAAGAAAGAAACAATTAACTAGAACGGACAGATGAGAAATATACATGCTAATACTCTCTTTGAACATAGAGCCCAGATTTAGCGAAGTTTCCGCACGTTTAAAATACCAATATTTTAAATTCCATGATTCTTTATTCCCTGTATACGCCAAGCAATACTGAGAATGTCAATGAGCTGATTGAAAAAAGAACAACGGGCTTGTCTCACAGAGAACGTTTCCTGATACTTTTGGGAACCTAATCACATACACACATACATACAGACACACACTCATACATCTTTCTATCTCTCTTTCTCTCTCTCTATGTATATATATATATATATATATATAGTCAAATTTGTTGTTGATAATGCACCTACATTTGAAAAACTTGTAATTGTTTTTAAATAAATTTATTTACAAAAGAGACCGATAGAATAAGTATTAGGCTTACAAAGAATAAGTCCTGGGGTCGATTTGCTCGAATAGAGGTGGTGCTCCAGCATGGCGACAGTCAAATGACTGAAACGAATTGCAGCTCCAGCCATTGTGACGGGTATCTATGCTTTCCGTGTACTCATTTTCAGTCAAACGTTTTAGGTCGGTTCTTCGCATGGTAATTCAATATGACGGTTTCCAAAGTGTGGGAAGTAATGAGTGCTCATTTGTTGGAACTAACAAGAGAGACATGATGATGATCATCATCATCATCATCATCTTCCTCATCATCATCATCATCATCATCAATAAGTATTTGTGTGCAACATATAACAATAATATATACAATCCATTCTCATTTTGGCACAAGGCCATCAATTTTGAGGGGAAGGGAAATTCGATTACCTAAACTTCGACACTCGGCTCGTACTTAATTGTATCGAACTTACAAAGATGAAAAGCAATTCTGACCTCGGCGAGATTTGAACTCTAACGTAAAAAGCTGAAAAAACTGTCACCAGGCTTTTTTCTTTTTTATTTCATGACGCTCCAGCATTTCTGTCAACTCGCCACATTTTAATTATAATAACAACCATCATATCTGATGCAAGCTATATTGACACTGGGCATATAATAATATCTCTTTGATTGTTCAAAAATCGCAGATTTCTGCAGATATTGCTAGACGGAAATTTGCTAAGATAAACATGTTGCTTTTGTCCATCTTGTAATTGATAATGTTGCTGATATTGTCATATTTTCAACACCTTCATTTACTCTACTTCGCATTCACACACAATTATTTTGATGTGCAAATTGTTGTCAATAG
Source organism: Octopus sinensis (assembly GCF_006345805.1). Taxonomy (NCBI): domain Eukaryota; kingdom Metazoa; phylum Mollusca; class Cephalopoda; order Octopoda; family Octopodidae; genus Octopus; species Octopus sinensis. The sequence continues at coordinate 10,334,326 of NC_043012.1, forward strand.
ACCGCAAGTAATATCATCGTCTCTATTTAACATGTCACGAAAAATGTTATGATTCCAGCAGCAATTCTTTTGATTTCCAGTCTTTATATATATATGATCTCAGTTCTTATGTCTACATTTATTTATTTTTCTGTCTGTTCTGCAGATTCTGTAGAAAATTTAGAAATTGTTTCGGTAAATTTGTAAGAGATAGAATAGATTTAATGGATCAATAATCCACAGGTGTCGAAGTAGTATTTTTGACATCCAGTGTATTCTAAGTAAAATGAAATCACCCACATATTAGTAAAAATCGGCAGTTTAAAAACTTTTAATTTGTTACAAATGTATCTGCCATGTCTCTCATGCTAGTATATCGCGGAAATTCGTGACTATTTCCAAGAATTAGGAAGTGACTCTTTCAAAGAGACCTTTACCATCAAACAATAATTTTTGTCTTGCTATGAACTACGCCCTATATATAAGGATTTCTTCATACTTAGGAAAAGCAGAGGAAATCAGATTAAAACCGTGAGTAACGTCAAACCATTTAATTAGTCACAAATTTAGGATCTTTTTGGTTTGAACGGCAGTTTTTTCTAGCGGTGTCATATGAAATTGTCACCCATAATTATGACCCTAGTATCGATCTATTGCATTTCAATCTGTTTTAGAGTTAGGGTTAGGGTTAGGGTTTGGGGTGGGGTGAAGGGTATCTTTTTTTCTTCACAAATGTAAATAAACCCAATCTGTTTCTTAAACGAAGGACATATTCATAAGGCACAGAATGATTTTAACTCAATGGACGTATTTGATTGGTTGAAATTGCAGAAATTGAAGAAGAAAACAACAAATATCTTACAAACTATAGAATTTTCTCAATAAAGCCAAGAGAAAAAAATGTTTTATAAACACATTCTACCAGTATACGAAGTTTGAAATCTTTTAGTTACCTAGAAATTATGCTAAAAATTGCTGTTCAAACCGAAAAGATCCCAAATTTATATTGTTAAGCAATATGCTATTTTAGCAGGAACACCTAATGGCCTGAATAAGTAGTTGATGTGTTTTTTGTTCACGTTACTTTTACATAGATACGAATGAAGTTCATTACATTCCGTATTTCTCCGCCTCTAAGCAAAAAATATTATGCGTCTATGTAAAGTATATTTATAAACATACTATTCAATCCACTACATTGGCAACATTCCAAACTTATGCCCAATTCGTTTGGATTAACATTTGGATTTTATCGAACACAACAGATTATTTACTTACTCATAAACCCATAGCACTATTTCTAGAAATATTCTCAACTGAAAGAGGAAACCTTGTTCAAAATATTTTCAGCTTCCGGCGCTATAGAAAATAACTATTGCGAATAACATTATTTGATTGAATGAATTGACTTTCCTATATGTAGAGTTTCGAAGGAAGCCCTCGCAATTGCTAGAGTAAATTTCCGTTAAACTAAATTATTGTTGCATTATGAATTCTATTGCCGACATATTCGAATTGCTGTGGTTTCGTTGTGTGAGCAGCTGACCAAACAGAGTTATATTTACAGTAGCTACGTTAATCATTTGAAATTGGCAACAACCAGCACATGTGGGAATGTTTCTACTGTATCCATACAAGCATATCCATCCATCTATCTATCTATCTATCTATCTATCTATCTATCTATCTATCTATCTATCTATCTATCTATCTATCTATCTATCTATATATCTATCTATCTATCTCTATCTATCTATCTATCTATCTATCTGTTTGTGTGTCTGTATGTCTATCTATCTATCTTCCTATCTATCTATCTATCTATCTATCTATCTATTATCTATCTATCTATCTATCTATCTATCTATCTATATCTATCTATCTATCTATCTATCTAGCCATCTATCTATCTATCTATCTGAATGTTGCCTGTCTGTTGTCTATCTATCTGATTGGCTATATGGCTGGTTGCCTGTTTGCTTTTTCTATCTCTGTCGCTATTCATGCATGTATGTATGTATCTTTTTTGCATGTATATATATGTATACATATGTATAGGCGCAGAAGTGGCTGTGTGGTAAGTAGCTTGTTTACCAACCACATGGTTCCGGGTTCAGTCCCACTGCGTGGCATCTTGGGCAAGTGTCTTCTACTATAGCCTCGGCAAAAGAGACCGATAGAATAAGTACCGGGCGTACAAAAGAATAAGTCCCGGGATCGAGTTGCTCGATTAAAGGCGGTGCTCCAGCATGGCCGCAGTCAAATGACTGAAACAAGTAAAAGAGTAAAAGAGTAAAAAGAGAGAGTATGTGTATGATTATGTGCATGCTTGTATATGTATGTCTGTGTGTGTAATAAGTGCACTTATGCATGCGTATATGCATATATATATGTGTGCATATATATATATATATATATATATATATATATATATATATTTATATATAGGGATAAGATCGTCAATTTAAATATCGATCTTATCAAGTCGCCAGCATGGGAATAAAAACCTACAAAGGTAATAATTATTATTAAAATTATCATTTAGGTTATCGAAGAGCGTGGTGGTATCTCTTCGATACTGTAATTTCTTTGAAATGAACACGTGTATATTCCATAGAGAGAAAGAGAAAAAGAGAGAGAGCGAAACGGGGGAGAGAGACGGAGGGAGAGAGTGAGAGAATAACACACGTACACACAATCTCATTACCCCATTGAAACATTCAAAGTCTTATACATCCATTTCACACCGAAATACTTTCTCACACACCTGCTTCACGCTATTGTTGCTTTTGAGGCACAAATGCCTTGCTATGGACTTGGTCTGTAGGTGGCACAATCTCCTTAGTGTCTTTCGCCAGTTGCCCCCAAGCAATAACAAACTAATTTTGCAGTGAAATCACGGCTGCCAAAGTTATTTTTATATGGAAATTTGTCGTGCACGTAACGTCAATCTAGCTAGAAATGTGTTTCATCGACTGTCGCATTATATATAAGCATTTCGCTTTCGTTATCCTTTCCATGCCTGTATGTTAAATTTGAAGAATACTTAAGATTATATCCCGTTCTTATACGGAGCTTGTCTCAACGACCATTTATAATAATGATATAACATCAACTGAAGGATATAAATTTACTAATTTTAATAAGTCAAGAATTTACGTTACATAGTATATGGTATGCATGTTCTTACTTTACTTTTTCGCTACGTGAAACAACGGCAAACTTCCGACTGGTTATTTTGCCATCTCTCTGTATGTGCATGATATTTCCAATTTTTAATATCTATATTTCTTTTCAAAACAACCACAACAACAACAACAACAACAACAATAACGATAAGATCTTGAAATATAAATTAGCAAAATATGGAATCTGAAGACTACAACAATCCCTGTTGTCAAAGGTACCCTGGGAATGATAGCAAAAAGGGCTGATACCAGGAAACCCCAAACAGGCAAAAATTCAAAAGATGGCACTCATAGGAACTGCCCATATCCTACGCAAAATACTTTCTATGTAATCTCAAGTTTTAAAACAAAGATACTTTTTCTTATGGTTTCTTAAACATTCTCTAGAACAACACTATGTACAAATCCAAATATATGACACACTAGACATAACATCATCATGAACTTCCAACTTATTGTCTCTTGAGGCCACTGGGTGAGACTTGGAGCCATCGTGTACAAATGTAAAGCAAAAGTCGAACATAAAATAATAATAATAATAATAATAATAATAATAATAATAATAATAATAATAATGATAATAATACTATTGTCCTGATGCAGTACCAGGCAGTGGCTCTCATGGTTTCTAATCTTAACTGATTGAAAGTTTTATTATGTACATTGTTTTGTCTTGGTATAAGAGATAGGCTGCAGGAAATATTTTGCTCAATGCCAGCCATTTGCTTGTTAGTTGTTTGACCTTAACCAGTTCAGGTTGTTTCTCAGTGACTGACAATATTTGCATCTCTGATTACGAGCAGAAACAGAGGGGGAGCATCATAGCCATGTGTTGAGAGGAATTCTTTGGGATTTGAATAATTCACCATCGGGAAGTTGCGTGTTTCGTTCAACATCCTTAAACAACCCTCATTCAGGTACCTTTTGAACGGGGAGTGTTACTCGACCAGAAGAACATTCTAACTGAGCCCCAGCTGCAAGGTCATGCGCGGTTAATCTTGATATATGATCATCATGTCGCACACATATGTTTGTGTACCTTTATCAGACAGGCAGTCATGATGGTATAGAGGGCTTCGTATATTTTACCCCAGTGTCACTTTGATGGCATGAACTGCTCTCTCCCTCAATAATAATTATGATGAGGATGAAGATGATGATGATAATAATAACGATGTTGGTAATGATAATAAAAGAGGAACTCGTAAAAACCAAAGCCATCCTCATCAGAAGAGGAATATTCCCGAGAGACACGCTCTTTCCACCCCCTTTTCTTCTTCGTACTGTAATACAACTGTTGTAGAATCACAAAATGGTCGTCTCTTGTAAATGGATGATCTAAACCTGTATGCTAGGAATGGTAAACAGCTGGAAACTTTTGTACATACAGTACATGGATTTACTAAAGAAATATATATTAAATTTGGTTTAGAAAAATATGCCAAAGCAATCTTGAAAATAGGAAAACTAGTTAAGAGTAGCAACATCACACTAGATAAGGCAAATGAAATAAAAGAATTAGACCAAAGACAAACATACACATAATTAGGAACCAATGAACTAGATGCGATACGACACACACATGAAAGAGAAGATAAGAAAGGAAAACTATAGACCGTAGATTAATACTGAAAACAGAACTAAATGCGTACAACAATATAATAGGTATGAACACTCTAGCCGTTCCAGTTATAAGTTACAGCTACAATGTTCTTAATTGGACTTCAAATGAACTAATCAAAATAGAAAGGAAAATAAGAAAAATAATGACAGGATTTAGGCTGCACCACTCCAAAGGCCTTATACAACTAGGAAACAATTACAAAACAACCACCAGAGAACTGCAGAAATACCTACTTCAGAAGTAAAGAAAACTAATACAACTTGCCACAAAAGACGAACAGAACAAAAGCCTGTTTTCTGCCTCTAAGGAAGCTGACGAATGCAGACATGTCATAGTACCTAACCACTATGAAGAAAAAGAAGAAACAACAAAAGCTGTAAAACAGCTGAAATCCAATCTATAACTAGAACAACAAGGTGTCATGACAAAATGATGGCAATAAAAACCCTTACATGGCAAATATTGGGTTAAGCTAAACTGAAAAGAAATAGACAAAGCAAAATCCCAACAATGGCGGAGAAGCTCAGGACTCACAGCAGGGACTGAAGAATTTTTAATTGCAACAAAAGATCAAAGCCTTCCCACTAGATATCACAAAAAAAACACGCAATGGAAAGGAATACAACAAGTAACTGCAGAATATGTAGTGATGGAGAAGAAACAATAAATCGTTTCTCTGGCCGCACAGTCATGGCTAAGAAGGAATTAATTTATATACACGACAGAGTTGGAACCTATATAAACTGGAAACTATGCCTACACAGTGGAATATTACAGAAAAAAGATGGTATTGTCATACCCCAGAAAAGGTCACAGAAATTTAGAACGCAACAATATTTTGGGATTTGCCAATACACACACTAACACACACATACATTAAAGCTAATAGGTCGGATATAGTTGTCAGAGATCCCCAAGAGAAACAATGCTTTCTAATCGATGTATCAGTATCAACAGATGACAATGCTACTTTAAAAGAAATGGAGAAATTTTCAAAATACAAAGATCTGGAAATAGAGGTAACTGGAATGTGGGGGCCTAAAAGCAGAAAAAATTCCGACCATTGTAAGCGCATTATTTATGTTTTAAAAATAAAACATTCAAATATTTAACCATAAAAACAGGACTTACAAGTGTATATAACATTTAAAAAATAGAACTACTAAGCTACGCACACATCTTACGTAAAACACTTTCAATACAGTGAAAATAAAAGGATCACAACAATCCACGGCACACACTGAAGGAACGCAGAGTTGCGCTCGGTAGTGCAGTGAAAGCACGTGATAAAAATAAGACTACTGAATAATAATAATAATAATAATAATAATAATAATAATAATAATGATAATGATAATAATAATAATAATAATAATAATAATAACAATAATAATAATCATAACAATTATTATTATTATCATTATTATTATTATTATTATTATCATTATAATTATCATTACTATTATAATTATCATTCTTCTTTCTTTTCTTTTCTTTTATTTGTTTCAGTCATTTGACTGCGGCCATGCTGGAGCACCGCCTTTAGTCGATCAAATCGACCCCGGGACTTATTCTTTGTAAGCCCAGTACTTATTCTATCGGTCTCTTTTGCCGAATCGCTAAGTAACGGGGACGTAAACACACCAGCATCGGTTATCAAGCAATGCTAGGGGGACAAACACAGACATACACACACACATACACACACACATATATATACATATATACGACAGGCTTCTTTCAGTTTCCGTCTACCAAACGCACTCACAAGGCTTTGGTCGGCCCGGGGCTATAGCAGAAGACACTTGCCCAAGATGCCACGCAGTGGGACTGAACCCGGAACCATGTGGTTGGTTAGCAAGCTACTTACCACACAGCCACTTCTGCGCCATAGCCACTCCTGCGCCTATGCCACTCCTGCGCCTATAATTATTATTATTATTATTATTATTATTATTATTATTATTATTATTATTATTATGGTGCTGCTGCTGCTGCTGATGATGATGATGATGGTAATGATAATAATGATGATGATATTATATGTATATATACGTTTATATATCAATATGTATTATTAACGTTATAATTCTATTTTCATTTTAAAAAATGACATTTTGATAATGTTATACAAATATCATATTAACCTGATAAATGAGCATTTGTCAAGTCTGATTTTTCATGTAAATAAACCTATGAACGTTTCTTCACCTGTTGCTCAATATTTAACTGAGAAAAATATGATTTCTTATTATCTAATATAAATGCAGTTAAATATTTAGAAACAAGGAAATATGTAATTCAGACGACATCTGCTGAGATTCTTCTCTGTTTACGTGTTCGGTTACTGATACCCACGTGACTTATTGATTAGCTTTCTAGAAGTATTTTTCCATATAAAACACAATTTGGAAATTTTAAATATATACAAGACCGATAACTCAGCTAATTCTATCTTATTACTACAGAAACTCTAGACATCTTTAGGGATCTTTGTAATATTCAATTTATCAAAATAATGCTCCACAGAACTTTTATGATATTCAACTCGATATCTGTGTCAGAAGGTGAGTAGAGTTGTATATATCTACTTTTAAATGTATTGTTCGTTAAACCTACGCCTATACTGCTAGTAGTAACTCTTCTCCCTATAAGGCCAATCTGCCTTTGAAGGGCCACCGGCTACTACATAGCAGCTCCTCAATCTCTTATTCATTTGTAAGAAAGGGTACTATGTCCTCGAGAATCCTCCCTCGCTCATCTTTCGTCGGGTGATCAGCCATAAACGCACTTACTTTTCTGTATGATTTATCACTTGGCCAAACAGCTCCAACGAACTATATATATATATAATGTATACGGAAAAAAGTAATATTTATCCACGCTTAAACGTGGACGTTCTCTTAGAACATTATATAACTGATAGCATGGAGGTACATTTCCACCACCGCCAGTGCCAAGACCACCAGAACAGGTGATTTCCGGCCATTCGCTATCGGTGACACCGGCGATTGTTTTCGCATTGCTATTCTATATATCGCTCTTGAAGACGAATCCCTGCTATCTTTAGCAGCCGGGCGTCCATCACTTAGAATGCCACAGTAAGCCGCAATCATTTTATCACGTTATCTGTTAGTCTCGGGGCTGGAGGTGGCGGTGATTTATCTCGCCACTCGGTAAATACCTTTTGGTATTAATATTGCCGCTGTCGCTAATAAATATCTTTGAAGAAGCATAGAAGTATATCTATTAATTTTCGTCTGTGTATTTGTCAATTATTTTGTTTATCTTTCCTCTGCTGGTTATCGTACATATTTTTTCCACATTTCTGTTTTTCCTCGCCATATTCCTTATCCTCCTTTATCTTACACTCAATCTGTTCCATCCTATTACTTTCTCTCTCTCTCTCTCTCTCTCTCTCTCTCTCTCTCTCCTCTCTCTCTCTCTCTCTCTCTCTTCCTATAACCACTTATATCTAACATTTTCTTTTACATTTCTCTACTTCTGAATAGATCATCTTACTTTATCTTCTCACTTTAGTCTTTCATTCTTTGGTTTATACTTAAAGTCACTCCAGTGCTTCAGCAACATTCAAATTTACCTTGCAAGTTGTATTTTACTCCTCACGATTTTCTTTTTATATCATCACTTTGATCTCATTCCCTGCATTTCTCGACCTCAATTCCCGCCCAACCTCCTCTTTCACCCAGTTCTCTCAAATAAGTATAGTCATATTTACACGTATTTTTCGTTTCTTCATTCTATTATTGTCGGTCCGTCTTTTTCACTGTCTTTTTTCTTCGTAATTTTCTTCCACAGTATCACTTTAATTGTCGATTACTCCAAATTCTTTCTAGATTTTAAAATGTTTTGCTATTTCAATCTATTTCTCTCGTTTCTTTAACAGTCGTTGTTTGTTTATTTATTTCTAATGGCCAAGCTGGCTCCTTCACATGTTTTACCCCCTTGTGTCTAAAGTCCCAACAAAGCTAAATAATTACAGCGGGAACCAGAAATAAAAATGTATGACATACTATTTGCTGTCTTACATTAAAAAGAAATTTGAATAGGACATATTAATTCGTTGCTTTTTTATGTAATTCTTTTTCCCCGGTGACATACGATATTTTCTACTTTAATGGAATTCCAGATTTAAACTTCATGATTGATGTTACAATCAAAAGTAGCTTCATTGATAAAAAGTAACTTGTGAATATTACTATAAGTTGTAACGTCATAGTTGCTGCTGCTGTTGTTTTTATTTTTGTTTTGTCAGTGATTTGGTTTCGAACTATTTGTATTAGTGATGTTCATATTAATATTGCTGATATTGGTTCTTGATAGTTTTTTTTTTGTCTTGTGGGAGGTGGGGGATATCATTGACTCCATTTACCACTCTGTGAAAACAGAAATTATAAAAGGAAAAATATTAATAGGTAATATTACAAGGGCCGGATGGCTGAGGAGAGAATATACATCTCGGAAAGTTTCTTGATATGATGATGTAATTATTGGTAAAAGTATCATTGACAAAAATGCAATTGGAAACTCCAAAGAAAAGATAACATCCTAATGTTCTTCTAGATATACTTAACAAACATATTTAATAATATATTAACATAAATGAAGATAACACTTGCTGAATTCATTACTGGTCCCTTTGATCTAAAAAACGAAAACTCCAAAATGTACGAGCAAATAATGTATTTCCTCGCAGTTTAGTGCTATAATAATACATGGGGAGAGATGAAAATTCTTACATATTTGCGTAATAATATCTACTAATCAAAGTCGCCATTACTGAAAGGGAATGAGACAAAATGAGGTGTGTATGACCTAGTTTGGTAAGTAGAAGTCTTTTGACAATATTCCTCAAACGTGAATCCTAGTAACACACCATAAACAAGATGGTACCTATATCAAGCAGATACATTTACGTACATCGCGAGTGCATTGTAAACATTTTTGAAAATAAAAAATGACTGAAAATTAGGAAAACTAACCACATTCCAACAATAAGAAACATATTCCAAAGTTACCTATAAACGTCTTTCCTTCCTGTCGCTAAAATTTATTTAAACATATTAGAGCTGCTATAAACGCTGATGTGTGATGGGAACTGCCACATTATAACTAAAAAAATTTATATGTAACGTACATTAGAAATTGTGCCAAAATGGCCTTAAAGAAAGAAAATGTATTTACGAATATAGATTTTATTTTGACGTAAACAGACAGTGATTTAGATAAAACATAGTTTTACAAAAACGGTATGAGTGGTGTTGATATAGTAACACACACAGCAATTGCTGGAAATTTTAGAATAGGAAATTGTAGAAATATTACATTAATACTGAAAACAGATTTAAATGAAGAAATTAGATTAGATGCATCAATATTCTAGATTTTTAAGAGAATATATATTTATGATTAATTAGCAATACGAGATTGATAAATAAGAAAAATGATTACAGCAATAATTCATTGACCAAAATCTAACGTTGAAACAACATAATTACCATGATTAAAGTGAGTTAGGGACATTATGCAACTTCATGCAGATTATAATACACTTCAAATTTCAGGACTACAATAATTTGTTATAAAGAACAGCATATAAGTAAAATGTATTACTAGAAAATATAAATTGTTTCCTATTTTGAACTGTTTCTTATTTTGGTCGACAATAAGCATAAAGTGTCTAGGAACTGAAACTGAAATACAGAAACTGTAAAATAGTGAACTGTATAAATGTAAGGTAACTTTAGGTTACAGAATCTCTTACATAAGTGATAACAAGAAAAGCCCATACATGGGGTATACTTGAAAACTTCAACTGTGTCGAAATGAGCAATGAGAAACGCAGCAGTGTCTGAGAACCACGTGATTCAAATCTGAGCCTGAAAGGTTTCTTGACTGAGGCGCAGGATTAAAATGTTTGCGTCGTAAATCATTAAAATACAATCATGTAAGGCAGATGGGTATGTTAAGTACGACAAAAGATGAAGATGATATGACTCGTACAGCCCAGTTTTACTCATTCGAGTGGACACGAGTAGGTATGAACATCCTGGCAATACAGGAAACGATTCTATAATGAAACATCATAAACGAAATGATGATAAAATCATACATGAAAAAATGGATCTTAGGGAATAAAATATAGATTATACTCGGGAATACGTGTAAGGGCAGATGCATCGAGATAATTCTGTGAGATATTGATGTCCGAAGCCAACAAGAAAGGAAATACTTCCTAATGGAATAATCCATTAGCAGTAATGTATCGCTAAAAGAAATGGAGACGTTATCCTAATATAAGGATCTGAAAATAAAGATAAAGAGAAAAATGTGTACTGAAAATAGAAACAACCTCCATAAAAACAAACGTCTTGGGAATTATAAAAATACATGCACTCAAATACGTAACCCAAACCTCGGGAATTACACATATACATAATATAGAGAAAATAGTTTTATTATAAAATATACACTGTTCATACAAAACATAATGTGTTTCTTAATACAATGCGATGTGTAACTCAAAACCAGCAGATAACACTCGACAGTGAAATGAAATCATGGTATAAATATAAATTCATTGAAAAATAAAATTTATTTGAATAAAATATCGCAAGAGAATAGGGGAAATAAAATAAGAATTGACGATTCTAAACTTGGAAATTCTGAGTATAAATCTAAAGATACAATTATCTAAATATTAATATTCTCAGATCTTCTAGGGAACACAAAACACGTACCTCTTAAAGATAAAATTACGCAATGATATAGGAAGCAGCAATAAATATTTCATATCTCGTCAACGTTGATTTAATGAAATGAAATGCAAACAGCAGATGACGAAGCTGAGCAAAATACTATGAGCAGAAAGCACATTAGTTACAAAGGAATGTGGATACCGCCTACAATCTACTCTTATAAAACTACTAAAACATTAAAAAATAAAGCAAGTGGGTAAACAAAGATAAAAATAAAATACAAAATTGAAGAAAATTTCTTTAATCCTAAACAGGGAAAAAGATCAATATGATGATGAGAGAAAATACAGAAAAGTTGACAACAAATAACAAATTATTCAAACTCAGATGAATGCTTTAAAAAAATGAGAAGATCCTAGCTAGATCGCAGAGAACCATTGTTATATAAAGCAACGAAGAATCTTTAAATAAAACAAAAACGTTCGACTCCAATCTAAGAAGATCTTAACAAAAACTAGAAGAAAATATAAATGAATTCAGTGCCTAAAGCAAATGCTGTGAAACACAAGAAAAACAACACCTGCATAACTGTGGGACTCCGTATTAAGTGAACGAATACTCCACATATTACAAATAATAAGTACCTGAAATTATGGGGAGATAACTTTGTCCTGCATTTGCTTTGAAGAATTAGCAGGTATATATAAAGAGCCGGCAAAAACATAAAGCATAAAATATCTACTGAGAGGAAAATCATATCAACAGCCAAAACTAAGGGGAATCATGCTATACCTATCAACAACACGTATTTCAGAGCATGAATCTAGTTGGGGGATCACTGGAAAGAGGAAACTCCGTTTTATCTTATTACTGTGTTTGTGATATTTGTACCAGTTGTTCATTATTCATCTATATATATATATATATATATATATAATATATATATATATATATATATATATATATATCTGTAGTTCTACAGCGCCTATCAGAATATAGTTTTGTAGCTGAACATGGGCAGCAACTCACTGCATTCGCGGTTACTGAATCTTTCTATGTTTGATTTAGGTATAATATTCTAATTGAAATTATTATCATTTATCTTTCGTTTATCGCTTACTTGTTTCATTCATTAAACTGGTACCTTGCTGCAGCACCGCCTTTGAGAGCCTGGGCTGTACATAATTGAAAGTCTCAAAGAATCGTTGTTTCAGTCGAATGATTCGACCCCAGTACTTAGTTTTTTGTTAAGGCTGGTACTTATACTATCGGTAACTTTTGCCGAACCCCTAGGTTACGCGGACGTAAATACACCAACACCAGTTGCCAAGCGGTGATGGGGTACAAACACAGACACAACAGATACACACCAACACACTCACATACATAAAAGCCATGGGCTTCTTTCAGTTTCTGTCTACCAAATCGACTCATAAGGCTTTGGTCGGCCGAAAGCTATAAGTAGAAGACACTTGTCCAAGGTGCTACGCAATGAAGATGAACTTAGAACCAAGTGTTTGGGACCTATAAATTATTGCTGGAACAGCAAGAAAATGGAATGAGAAAATTTATTTTTGTACATTCATAATTCCCTAATTTTCAACGTGCTTTGTTTGTAACGCATTCTACTTCTGAAGTCTTATTAGAAAACATTCTTTAAATGTAATATAAAAAAATTATGAAAGTGTCTACAACCTTTCCGTGAGGATCTCTGTGTTACTGTATTGTATATCGACTGATTTGTATGAAATGTAGAAGCGCCGTTATATGCTACGAGCTTGTGTTTTACTCTGATGTAAGGATTCGTTTGTTGTTTGTATCACGTTGAGTATTTATTATGTTGAATATCTGTTATTTGAATCATGTTAAATTCTTGTGTTTATCATATGTACGTAAGAAACGTCATATGATAGGGAACGTTGATTTGTGACTGCCTGAGATGCTTTAGGTGATGGAGTGTTCTGTTTTGATAATACTCCGTATAAATTGAGTTGTTTTCTAGTATCGATAATTGTTAGCGTGGGATACACTCTGACGGGACTAATTCAAAAACATAACAGAATTATAAGATTGATTATTTGAACAAGAATTCCTAAAGTTTTGAAAATTAATAATTCTTCGAACTCAATGGTAAAATGGAGGTATTATCAGTGCGCCGCCAGACGGCGTAGGAGAAGACGAAATAGGTGGAGAACTAATGCTATAGGAAAAGACAACCATAGAGAGAATGGGAGACGAAAATCAATGTGAGAGGTACGGTTAGAGTTAGGTGATGTGAATAGTGTGAGAATCAGACGGTATGAGAGGAGATAAGGCGGCGAGCTGGCAGAAACGTTTGGACGTCGGGCGAAATGCTTAGCAGTATTTCGTCTGCCACTACGTTCTGAGTTAAAATTCTGCCGAGGTCGACTTTGCCTTTCATCCTTTCGGGGTCGATTAAATAAGTACCAGTTACGCCCTGGGGTCGATGTAATCGACTTAATACTTATGTCTGTCCTTGTTTGTCCCCTTTATGTTTAGCCCCTTGTGGGTAATAAAGAAATGGGTATGAGAAGAGATGTCAGTTCCTAGTAGAAATAAACTCTTTTGGGAATTGAACATAAATCTGAGTGAGAATTTGATGAAAGATTACAAGAAAAATTTGAATAAAAAATATAACATTTGGGCCGAATATTTTTTCTCGAATTAATTTATTTTGTTGTAAAATTCTCCAAGAGTTAGTTGCAACTCTACTGTAAATCTGTTTGCATAACATTGTATAAGGATAAGTAAAATATTGCAAAATCTTAATATCACACTTGATGACAACTGTCTGTTTCTCATTGGTAAATTGTTTTAGAATTTTACCGGCAGAAGAGGTATTGAAACTTTTCCGCCGCTGCTATTTGTGCTGACCAAATATAAGCGGCCTAATGTGATCTGTAGTTAAAATAATAACAAATTCATCCCGTAAGTTCTTTGTTAAATCTCTGATTGGCGAGAATAACTGAGCATCCTAAAAAAACTAAGATTCAACCAAATCAAAAAATGAACCCAAATACTAAGCGAACAAAGATAAACCATCCCACCTCCATTGCACGCGCACACGCACATATACATTTACATATACACACATATTCACACAGAGTTGAAACGCTGTTTGATTAATTTTTCAGCGTAAATTTTCATCATCCCACTACCAAATATGACATCACTCCTCCCTTCCTTATTTATCTATCATCCCTTCCTTTCTTATTCCTAAATACAACAGTATTATTATTGCAGATTATGTCGGTAACCATGGGAGCTATGAAAAAAATACAAAGACCAGTATCACCACCGGATCATTCTACACGTGTGTAATTTTTCGCGCAGTTCCACCCATCCGTTTGACTGTGAATCCCAAGACAAGAAAGAATCGCCCATGTCAAATTTATATATGTATATGAATTTAGATACTAGCTGTCTGTTAAAATAGGATATTTCCCTTGTCTAAGAGAAGAGAGTTTTGTAACAAATGTTTTACTGTATTCGGTGATAAATCTTTTGTGTATATTCTGCGCTTTGTACTGAAATTTAGTGAGTGATATTTGCTATTCAATTGACACTACCGTTATGGTTTTTGTCTGTTTTGAATTGCAAGTCCTGGCATTGTAAGTCTTTGTATTGTTTCATGAATTCGTTCAGTCTCTTGATTATTATACACAGTCGTCCAACTTTTATTGATATTACTTTTGCTGTCCACTCCTTTTCGATCGATGTTTTGTAGTAGGAGAGATCAAGATATCTCTCTAAGTGCATATATACGTGCATATATTCTCAAACATGTTTGTTTTGGCTCGATCTAATCATCACTTTGAACAGGTATGTCTAAAAATTACCGTAATAAGATAGCTGTCATATGCTCAAAATACACAGAAACATTTATTATTTTATCACTTCTTGCTACTTCCAACCATCGGCATATTGCCCAGTGGACGTTGCTGCAAACGTAATCAATTCTTTGGATATATTCTGAATTTAGAAATACAGTGCTACCAGAAATAATAAAGTTAATCATTCTCGTATAATAATTGCGCAGTTTGTAGTCGATGATAGGGAGTTGTTTATTCTTTTACTTGTTTCAGGCATTTGACTGTGGCCAAGCTGGAGCACCACCTTTAGTCGAACAAATCGACTCCAGGACTTATTCTTTGAAAGCCTATTACCGTTAACCCACGGGGGCGTTAACACACCACATCAGTTGCCAAGCGATCATGTTGGGGGACAAATACAGATACACACACACACATGTATATATATATGTATATATATATATATATACATATATATATATACATATATATATACATATATATATATATATATATATATAATATATATATATATATATTATATATATATATATATAGATATATGAAGGGCTCCTTTCAGTTTCTGTCTACTAAATGCATTCACAAGGCTTTGGTCAACCCGAGGTTATAGTAGAAGACACTTGCACATGGTTCCACACAGTAGGACTGAACCTGGAACCATGTGTTTGGAAAGCAAACGTCTTAGCACACAACCACGCCTGCGCATGCTTCATTAGTCTGTTTCTATATATCCTATGTTTGTGTATGGCATTGATCTGATGTTTCCAAAATAAGACCTATTTTTCCTATATTCTAGAACCTTTGGCACATATTCGGCTTTTCATGTGCCAGACCTCCACACTGTCTAGACAACTGGTCATTTTTTCTCTCCGTTTCCCCTTTTCGTATATTTGCAAAATCTATTTTGATTTTTCTTTTGTTCAAATTTTCAGTTTTTTTTCTTTTTTTATTAATGTAGTTTTCTTTGAAGCATTTAGCTTCTAGTTTTTGTTTTATTTTTTCTTTTGTATATAAAGAAATATTCATTAAGTTATTTTAGGTGTTACGTCACACGCCTCAGTTACTCATTTATTATTCTAAATATTTCCTTAGCCCTACTGTTGTTCACTCGTAGTAGTATTCCTCGTGTGTGTGTAATAGTAATAGCCATATCTTCTATATATCATCTTTGGTTTAGCAGGCTTCAAAACGACTTTACAAGTTACCTAGGTTTTCTTTCAAAGCTCTTCCACTAACGTTTACTGATTACAAGTATTGAATTCTATTTCCGTCCAGGCAATTCAAAACTCTCACAACTAGAACTTTCTATGTAATTTCTCTCTATTTAGATAGAATCCAATCATTAGTGTATGGTGCTGAGTCGACTCCTACATATAGATCAGCTTTTAAATGATACTTCAAGGATACAGTTAATAGCTTTTCAATTACACTGAATGAAACGGCTTGATTTACCAGCAGTTCATGACGCATAATTCATTATATAAATAAATCAAGGTGGCAGAGAGAAAAGCTAGGACGCCGGGCGAAATGGTTCGCGGTATTTCGTCTACCGTTATGTTCTGAGTTCAAATTCCGCCGAGGTCGACTTTGCCTTTCATCCTTTCGGGGTCGATAAATAAAGTATCAGTTTCGCACTGGGGTCGATGTAATCGACTTTATCCCTTTGTCTGTCCTTGTTTGTCCCCTCTGTGTTCAGCCCCTTGTGGGTAGTAAAGAAATAGGTATTTCGTCTGTCAATACGTTCTGAGTTCAAATTCCGCCGAGGTCAACTTTGTCTTACACCCTTTCTGAGTCGATTAAATAAGTACCAGTTACGCACTTGGGTCGATATAATCGACTTAATCCGTTTGTCCCCTCTGTGTTTAGCCCCTTGTGGGTAGTAAAGAAATAGGTATTTAGTCTGCCATTACGTTCTGAGTTCAAATTCCGCCGAGGTCGATTTTGCCTTTCATCCTTTTGGGTTCGATTAAATAAGTACCAGTTACGCACTGAGGTCGATTTAATCGACTTAATCCGTTTGTCTGTCCTTGTTTGTCCCCTCTGTGTTTAGCCTCTTGTGGGTAGTAAAGAAATAGGTATTTCGTCTGTCTTTACGTTCTGAGTTCAAATTCCGCCCAGGTCGACTTTGCCTTTCATCCTTTCGGTATCTATAAATAACGTACCAGTTGCGTCTTGGAATCGATCTAATTAACTCGCCCCTCCCCCAACATTTCGGGCCTTGTGTCTAGAGTAGAAAGGTTTATACTGATAAATCATTTACGGTATTACATACACGCAAACACATGCGTGGGTGCACACACACATATATGTATGCAAATAATATGCAAGTACGTACGTACATATGTATATATGTGACTGTGTATAGGTGTGTGCGTGTGTGTGTGTGTATGTATGTGTGTGCCTATGTATGTTTTGCGCATCAAATGAAAGAGGAATTCGTATTACCATTAGCTATGTATGACAGAATACACTTTATGACTATAGAAAATAAAGGTATATTTACAACATCGTTGGGAGGTTCAAATGGGAAAGTACAGAGAAGAATAATGAATGGAAGACTATAATGGAAACCTGCAACAGAGCTACTTAATCGGGCGAACAAAAAGCATAGCAGAAAAATATCAATTGACGTTGTTGAAAGATTAACGAGTAAAAACAGAAAGGGAATCATTGATGACGGCTGCCAAAAGTTAAGAAAAAAAATCGTAAATCTTTGTCGATGCAGAAATAGACTAAACTAGTAAAATGAGTTAGAGCTGGATTTATGGTAATGTTCACAGAATGATGACGATCATATAAGTTGAAACACTGTAGTAGTGATATTATTGCGAAAGGGTAAATGATATAGGTTGGTTAGTAGCGAATATGGATTTACAATAATAGGAAACTGCACCAAAAGAATCAGAATGCGAAACGCAATGATCAAAAGGGATCAAGTCGTGGATTATTTACAACATATATTTGTAAGCATTATATCAAGACCAACATTAACCCAAGTACTTTGCATTTTCCAGTATTAGGGTGTAATTTAAAGGGTTTGTAGTTACTCTTTCTACCCTGTATGCCGATTATATAGCTCCTCTTTTCTTTTCAATTTTGTTATGAAAGTGATTCTTGTACGATTCTTTGGTATTTATTCTTCTCTTGACCAAACAAGAGTGAATAAAAAAGCAGATGTGATGGTAATAAAGACGATGTTTTGGGATAAAGATAGAGATCTTACTCGAAGTTTAAATAACCAAACCGGGTTTAAAAGTATAAAGAGAAAAGTATAAAGCAGTCTTGGAGTGGACTGCCAAAATTGTGAGGGAAACGCATATAAAATATATGTGCATGTGCGTGTGTGCATTAAAACTAAAATCACAAACGGGAAGGACCTATAGTGTATGTTTCTGATACAGTATAGCCTCGTAACAAGCTTCTAGGAATAACATTTTTTGCAGGAATTTGCTTTATGTAATCTTAAGAGATGTGTTCAATGTCGAACGTATGTGATGGTCACTATCATCGACTCCGACGTATGAGTACGAAGGTGTAGATTTAAATAAAAATTCGCGATAGAAAAGGAAAAAAAAATCTTTAAAAATTAAAGAAGCTGTGTTTATTTGTGATGGATGTGTGAGTGCAATTTGAGTCCAAGTATGGATTTTGCTATGAAGTCACATTTGGGACACTGGTTATTCTGATTTGCGTGGGATTAGGGCAAATGTACCTGGGTACAATTTCTTTATTCTTCTGCTTCTTCAACTCAAATTGTTTTGATGCATCACAACACATTTTATACCGTGTAGAACGAGACAGGCAATGACTTTCACAAAATGTCAATTCAAACTATAGAGACTTTAGTGATTGCTTCAACTCATCCTTTCACCTTAGGAGGGGTCTTTTACCGTGGTATACCTCTCTATTTGTTGGCCAGACTAAAGGATTTTCGAAATGAGATCAACATGTTATACCCATCTGCACTAAATTCTCAGCAGCTCGTTTTGGTACTGCAGAACTCTCATTTTACTAAAATTTTGACATTTGATATCTTATCTTGTTTTCTGTTGAAGGTATATTTTATGTCTTTCGTAGGGACTCCATCCTTGTGACCCATAAAAAGTGTGCTCAAAATACAAGGCTTTTATATATTGATTTTAATTTTCAGACTGGCACCGTGTTCTTCCCGCAAACAACGGGATGGTTTCCAAAGCATTTATAGCTTGGATACTCTAACATTGATTTCGTCATCAAGAGTACTCCTAAATTTTAGTGTAATTCCGAGGTATTTAAATAACCTGACCCTTTCGACCGGATTGTTTTCAATAATAACATTTGAAATTTGAGTATGCTCTACCTCAGGCAACACCGAAACGATGAAAATCTAAGTAAACTTCTGTGGAATTTGAACATAAGACGTAAAGGCAGAATAAATGCGGCTCAGCATTTTACCTGTTGTGTTAGCGATTTTGTCAGCTCATCACTCTAATTTTAATAATAATAATAATAATAATAATAATATAATAATAATAATAATATAATAATAATAATAACAACAACAATAATGTCCAAATCCGTTTCATAGATTGAGGTATAAAAGCTAGAGAGTGAGATAGAAAGAGAGGGAGAGAGAGAAAGAAAGACAGAGAAAGAATAAAAAAAAAGAAAAATCTATTAGGATTCGAAATTTATAGATAGAAGAGGGAACTACCAATGGGGCTTTTTGTGTGTTGCCCTTACCATTTTGTAAATCATCTTGTCGCTGAGAACTCTAATAATAAATGTAATTATAGAATGAAAAGAGACGGGAAAAGAGGAAATGTATTATATGCTTTCTTCCTGATATACGAAAATCGAAAAACAATGTGAAAGGAAGAAAATTAACACATAAGAGGCTAGAACAGAAAGCGAAAAACAAAAAAACAGCTAAAAACATCAATATTATGTAATAAAGAAAATAAATAAGAGATAACAAAGAGATAAAAGTAGCCAATAGAATATCATCATTACCAATATTTAATAAAATCATCGGTCCAGAAGTATAAATGATACAAGATAATCTGAAATGCTTTTACTTTGAATCAGACGCTCAAATTACATTTATTGGAAACGGTGGACATAATTTCCATCAGTCGAAATGTATTTCTGCATCTGTTCTTCCATTGGAAGGTGTTAATACAATCACAGTAGGTTTAGATTACATTATCCGAGTTTTCAGAGACTTATTACCACAAGATATCGTAAGTTCTTTTTTGTTTTTGTTTGTTATATTTCGGGCAATTCCAGAGAATGTGAGACCAAACTAATTTATTGTTTCGCTATTCCCAAGAGGACATCTCTCTGTCTACATGTATATATATATATATATATATATATATATATATTTAAGTAGGTGAATGAATTATCCAAGCATGGAAAATTCGTTTAACTGATACCTGGGTAGCAAATTCACGTCAGAAAACATGTGTCGAGAGTAAAGGAATTTTGTTAAAATCTTCGTTCGACTCCATTCTTTCATTTATTCATATATATATGATGTCATATTTATTTCATATATAGCCATTTATAAGCATGATATAGCTATATATAAGCGTTTGTGTATCTATATAGTTAAAGATACACACGCACGAACATAGACACACATAATATGAACAATTCATAGGGTAGACTGTAAGCGCATAGATCCTGCGACAAAAGTGCAACAACGCAGTTAAATCCTAATACTCGTTAAGTGGTGAACGTGCCCTGAAAGCGATCTACTACGGACACACCGAAGACAAGTTTTGGATGCTACATTTGAAAGTCTCCTATGTGAACTTTAATTTTAAGCATAACCTATATTTATATTTCGTTTTTGGATAAGGCACAAAAAGAAAATGACTCTCCTCAAACGCAACAGACTATATATATATATATATATATATATATATATATATATATATATTTATATATGTGTGTTGTGTGTGTTTGTGTACGTATATTCTCTTTTACTCTTTTACTTGTTTCAGTCATTTGACTGCGACCATGCTGGAGCACCGCCTTTAATCGAGCAAATCGACCCCGGGACTTATTCTTTGTAAGCCCAGTACTTATTCTATCGGTCTCTTTTTGCCGAACCGCTAAGTGACGGGGACATAAACACACCAGCATCGGTTGTCAAGCAATGCTAGGGGGACAAACACAAACATACACGCAAACACATATATACATATATATACATATATACGACGGGCTTCTTTCAGTTTCCGTCTACCAAATCCATTCACAAGGCTTTGGTCGGCGCGAGGCTATAGTAGAAGACACTTGCCCAAGGTGCCATGCAGTGGGACTGAACCCGGAACCATGTGGTTGGTAAGCAAGCTACTTACCACACAGTCACTCCTGCGCCTGTATATATATGTATATATATAATAAAAAGTAAAGGAGTTAAAAGGAAGAGTAAGTACAGTTAGATAGCTTTTTAATCGCTACAAATGTTTCGATACTTACAGATCTTTGTATATACAGGATTTAAAGATTAAATTAAATCATTTAACAATTTACCTGTATAAGAAGATCTATATGTATCTCCTCAGGCGATACTCAGTTGCTGTCTCCGTAAGGAAAATCTAGATTTCCATGCTACAACATACATAAGCCTAGAATTGGTAGCATACCATAAGAGTACTACAGGCTATTTAAGAATTCTAAGGATGAACGAACTCTATTCGTTCTTATACGTTCTTATCAGAACACGCCTCCACATTTTTATATATATATATATATATATATATATACGTATATATATACATGTATATATATACATGTATATATATACATGTATATATATACATAAATGTACAGGGAGAAAAAACAAAAGACGAAGACAGGTGGTGTATAAAACAAACAGATGTATTAGTATAACGCTCAGGAATAGAGAAAGTCATTTACGTTTCGAGCTTACGCTCTTCTACAGAGAGGTACACAGAAAAAACAGAGAAGCAAGGAGAGAAAAAGAATATGTGTAGTGGCTAACGATCTATCATGGCGACATATATAGATATATACACAGATACACACACAAACACACACACACAGATATATAAATAGATATATATAGAAAGAGAGAGAGAGAGGGGGGAATCAGCAGAAGCATATATTTCTGAATACACACACACATATATGCAATAAACCTAAGTACACGGATATATGTGTGTTTGCGTGTGCATGTGTGTGTGTGTGTGTGTGTGTGTGCGTGTGTGTGTGTGTTCAAATTCAAATCTCACTTGACGTCGAAATATTATTATAAGAGCAATAAACAATATAAAAAGCTCACCAGAACACAGAAAAGAGAAAGGCGAATAGAACGGTTTATGTTTAGTATATATTATAATCACAAACTCTTTCTTTTTTCTGTTTTATACAAAAGTATTGAAAGCAGAAAATGAAACAGTAACTGTCTCTACGCCTTGTTCATTGTCAAGAAATACCCAAGACATTTTATAAATCATTTAATAATTTCACAAATAAATCTATTTTTCTCTATTTGCATAATTATGTTCTACAGCCTAAATGAAAATATAAACGCAGATTCTGTCTGCACTTTTATCATAATCTCTAAATAAACGTTTTCAGATTATGTTTTATGAAGTGATCGATATACCATAGGAAATTTGAGAAATTTTACTCATTAACCATACACAAACACACGCATACATACATTCACGCGCATACAAGCACACTCATACACACACCAAAACGCACACAAATACACACAATCGCACACAAACATATGCACACACATGCACGCACTAGGAAGTATGTTTTATATATTTCATCTTCAAAATAATAGTTTAATTTGATTCTATTCGACACACAGACGCACACACACACGCACACAAACACACACACACACACACACACATACACATATCTATATATGTTGTTGTCTGAAGATAATCATACTCTCTTAATGCCTCATTATTGAACACATCGATTCAATTTCCATTCATTTATTTTTCATATTCTTTCTTTCAAAATTTTCGTTGCTTTTGCAAACTTCTTGATGAGAGTCAACATCCGTTTACAAAATAACGAAAGCTAAGAAAATTTTGGAAGAAAAAATATAAATAATAAATGAGGGAAAATGGAACCGGACAGTGTGTGTTAGATAATATGGCCGTAAGATAGTATGACTCTGCCCAGCAATTTACACAATCCGAATTTACACAACCAACAAGGATTGGATTAACCCAAAACAACAAAACACCATGAAGTTTTGTAAAATATCATTAACAATTAAGTGTCAACAAAAAAAAACAGCTTACATACAAAACAAATATATACGAACAAAAATAAATTAATGCTACATTTGATGTGCAGTCAAAATATTTATAAAGGCAATATATATATAGTTCAGAAATTCGAACTCAGAACCCTGCTTCAACTTGATTTCCCAAACTTGTATTCGCAGCTCTTCATTCACAAAATTTGGTTCCACCAAAAGTGGCATCACCCAAAACCTGAACTCACAAATTTGGTTTTCGAACCTTGGATTTCGATCCTTGGAATGTCATAAAATATGTCTTCGCAAATTCGGTTTTCGAACCTTGGACCGAAACATAAATAAATCTAATGTCACAGCAACCATTTAAACTAAAATTTCATGGCAAAAAAAAAACGGCTGCCAGACTACATCAATAACTGTAGTTAAAAATAGTCAAACAAAAATTTACTTTGCTTTAAAGTCACACAAAATTGCTTCATACAAGCATGCTGAGTAACCATTAGACAAAATTTACTGTTAGTTGCCTCATACAAAAATGGCTACATGAAAAAATTAAATTAATACACCTACAAATTTTAACATTTATCTTAACAGAAAATAGCTAGCAAAATAGCTACACAACCTGCTACAATTGCAGTTTTCAAAATTCACATAAATATCATAACATAACATAACTTAAGAGATTTTTTTGTACTCACCCAGATGAGACACAGAAATTATTTTAAAACTAACAATCGAAAAGTACTGGCGAATTCCTGGAACATAATGTAATTCTATTACTGCCTAATACCAAGCACAACGTGCATAAATTAAAGAGGCAATCATAGCTACCAACACCCAATTGAACCTAGTCTCACAGAAAAATATGTCTCAAAAGACTGGGGTACAATTATTTCTGCTTATAAAGGTTTGCTAAGGCCTAGCCAATTTGTTAGAGTTTCACAGTTTTGCTATTAATACCGAGCTTCCTCCATTTTGACAATGGACTTCATCCTGACCTTGCAGTGTCTTATGAAAAACTGCCTGTTTAACGTTTAACTTAACATTATCCGATAAAAAGTTTTTATCGCTTTTAAGTTCCTAACAGTATATATATATTGTATATACATGTGTATATGTTTATATATGATTATATATATATATGTGTGTGTTTATATATATATATATATACATATATATATATATATATATAATATATATATATATATATATATAATATATATATATATATATATATATATATATATATATATATATATATATATGTATGTTTATATTGGAGGCGCAATGGCCCAGTGGTTAAGGCAGCGAACTCGTGGTCATAGGATCGCGGTTTCGATTCCCAGACCGGGCGTTGTGAGTGTTTATTGAGCGAAAACACCTAAAAGCTCCATGAGGCTCCGGCAGGGGATGGTGGTGATCCCTGCTGTACTCTTTCACCACGACTTTCTCTCACTCTTACTTCCTGTTTCTGCTGTACCTGTATGTCAAAGGGTCAGCCTTGTCACTCTCTGTGTCACGCTGAATATCCCCGAGAACTACGTTAAGGGTGCACGTGTCTGTGGAGTGCTCAGCCATTTACACGTTAATTTCACGAGCAGGCTGTTCCGTTGATTCGGATCAACCGGCACCCTCATCGTCCTAACCGACGGAGTGCTTCCATTGGACGTATGAAAACAGCGCCATCTTATGGGTACACGTAATTATATCTTACTGCTTTGATCACCCATGCCGAAAATATTATCCTCCAACATTTTCATGTAAAATGCCAAACTGACCTTCGTCCCTTCTTTAATGTACACCAGAGGAGATTTTCCGCAATCGGATGACACTGCCGCCCAAACCATCTCTCTTCTTTGGCGGATATCAATCGGCGAAATACCTTACAGGCTCTTTTTTTGAAGTATACGTCTTTGTGGCCAAATTCCTTCCATTCTGGGAGTTCACTACAGCCGCCAGGGTGAATATCATTTCATCTGACCAAATTAAGACATTGTCACAGGCGATCTAAATCTCTTCCGCCATTTTTTGCACCTGTCCTTTTCTTTTTCTTTGGAAGATGTCAAGACTAGGTGTCGATGTTGTACTTTTAATGACTTACAATTTAAGTATTTACGAACAACGGTCGTGTGGTTGCCTGTGAGATATCGTGTCTTTTAGACATTTTTCGCATGCTGCACCGGGGATTTCAAGAGACTCGCTTTCGGAATACATCCACCAATTGCTTCATCCTTACAATTGGTGGATATAGTCCAGGAATGGGCTTGTTGTCGATAGAGTCTACTCAGAGTAGCGTTTCATAACATTATAGACAGTTATGTGAACAACACCAAACCTTGAAGCCACGTCCTTGGTGCTATGGCCTGCTTATTTTTTTTAGAATTTCATTTCGCCTCTCAGCAACCATATTGAAACGTTTAACTCCTCGAGTGTAAACAAACAATGCAAAGTACATGAACAATTGAACGCCGAGGAGAGCATTTTTAAATATTTCTGTGCAATTTCATTCTAAATTTAATAAAGTAAACTTATTTAAAGAATCGTTCAACTATGTAAATGTGCTGTTTTACCTTCTGCATAAAAATTTGCTGATACGTTTTCTTGTCAAATATTCAATCAGAAATATTAATAAATATGGGTTTTACAAAGATGGAAGATGTGCTCAAAAGGCAGAATTGCCGCATCTTCGTTAGTGGAATTATATTATTGTTTAAATATTAAGTCATCGGTTATTTGGCCTCATTAAAATTCCAATACCGCACTGTAGGACTTTTGAGAAAATAAATGGAAATTCAAGAATATAATAACGGATTATTACACTCGAAAATTTCTATGAGAATTAATTATTAAAAATACTGATGTGCTGCTATTTTTCGCTGATTTGTATGCAATCTAGTAGTTAATCTAAAAGAGCACGTGTAAATGGCTTCCTTAAAATTACTGACAAATCTTTAGTGTTTATTAGCAAATTCTTGAAGTGCAAACGTGTTAAAAATTTGAGATATCGATCTAAACATAGTTACCCGTAGCTGTGTCCAACAAGTACATTCACGGGTAGGAGAGTCAAATTCGAAACGATTCATGTCCCATTGAACCAAGTTAAAGGTAGGTCATAAAATATACATACATAATTAAGTACGTACATACATACAGATACAGATATATACGGACGGTAGTGTATATACGTACATTACCCAGCATATTATAAAAAATCTCACTTGGTTCAATACAAAATTACACCCATCTATAAACCTACTACTTAAACAAAATATTTCCTTTATAAAAACTAAATCGAAACGCAGCTTTCAGAATACAGGACAATTGCTATAATTACAAACCAAACAAGGGAGAGAATTTATGGAAATGACGGCAACGGATGGAGGCAATATAAAACGAATGAAAATTCGTTATATAAAAAAGGAGGAATTGTTAAACTGAGATCTTCACTATACACACACATACACACACACACACACACACACACACACACACACACACACACACACACACACACACATACACACACACATATATATATATATATATATATATATATACATGTATATCTATATATCTATCTAGATATATATATGGTTAGCGGCGTTAGAGGTTAAAATAAACGTCCAGGCGTTAGAGGAATCCATTATATCACCGGTATATTATCTATGGTTATCCATGGGCATATATAAGCAAGCACAGTATCCTCATAAATTCTAGGTAAACACAATAATAAACATGAGGTTATCAAGAATCAAAATTTAAAGCAGACAGAAAATACGAAGATATTACTGAACAACAATTGACTTACATTATTATTTATCAATTCAATAAAAACTGAAGGCTATTCGAATTGAATTAATAAATAATAATTGATGTAAGTCAATTGTTGGTCATCAATATATCTCCATTTTCTCATTTCTTTAAACTTATATATGTATATATATATATATATGTGTGTGTGTTTGTGTATGTATATATATATATATATATGTATATGTATATATATGTATATATATATATGTGTGTGTGTGTATGTGTACATATATAAATAACGTAATATAATATAATATACTGTTCTGTGATAGAAAATTCAACAGAAAATATACTCCATCTAGTGAGAGATAAATATAATTTATATAAAGTGCTCAATATCTATCTATTTATCTGTCTATCTATCTATTCATATATTTATATATATATATATATATATACATATATATATATATATATATATATATATTTATATATATGTGTATGTATATATATGAATGTGTGTGTGTGTAAAAACAGAGGGAGATGCATTCATATATATGTAAGTATATATATTATATATATATATATATAAAGAGGACAGACAACTGAGATAATATTGAGCAACAATTGATTTGCATCAATTATTATCTATTAATTATTGACAAAAATACTGCATCCCATCTACCAACTGTTTCTGTTGCGAATTGCCTTTGGTATCATCATTATTATGCTAAAAATATATATCATACTTTGCAAGGAAACCAACCGATTTGAATCATTCAGCTTCATCAAAGTGATATATATATATATATATATATATATATATATATATATATATATATATATATATATTTATATATATATATATATATATATATATATATATGAGTGTTGTGTGTGTGTGTGTGTATAGAAACGTGTGTCGGAAGTAAAAATATTTGAATTATACCTGCGTTAAACTCCATTTACATATAAATATATATATATATATATATGTATAAAGTTAATCCAAACATGAAAACACACAGAGAAAACACAACAACGCGAGGACGTGGAACAAGTATAGTATTATTTGACGCTCAGGAAGGAAGGAAAGAAGGAGGGTTCAACGTTTCGAGCGGAGCTCTTCGTCAGAAACATAGAAAAAAGTTATAAAGTTATATGGTTATAAAATTATATGTAAATGCTAAACTATAACATAACGCCAACTATAATCAAGCACCTCTCCTTAACAGCTTACCGAAAAAATTAATTACCTCCCCACTCGGACACACATACCCAAGGAAGATTTTAGCTTAACAGAGACAAAATAAAGCCAAGGTCAACTTCAATGTATTGCAGTCCGACGATGAATTAAAAGGCCGAAACTTTGAAGTCCCTGTCATAAATATTCTTGCTTGAAAAATATTATATATATTGTACAACATTATAGAGTAGCGCTTCAGATAATTATAAAATTATTTTTATTAAAACAGAACATAAAAACACAAACATACATACATACACATGTGATTTGCGTGTGTGTGATTGTGTGTGTGTAACTGCGTCGTAAGAAGCTTGTTTCCAACCACATGATTCAGGTTTCAGTCTCACTGCGTGGCACCTTGGTCACGTGCATTCTAATAATTTCTCAAGCCGACTAAAGCCTTAATTGGATTCTGTAGGCGTAAACTAAGAGAAGCCCGTCGTGTATATATATATATATGTGTGTGTGTGTGTGTGTGTGTGTGTGTGTGTGTGTGTGTGCCTGTGTGTGTTTGTGTGTGTGCGTTTGTGTGTTTGTGTGTGTGTGTGTGAGAGAGACTTTAAGTCTTGACACCGATGTTAGTTTGTTTATGCCTCCATAAATAAGCGTCTCGGCAAAGGAGAACGATAAAATAACTACTACGCTTACAAAGAATAAGTTCTGCGTCCATTTCTTCGATTAGAAAGTCCTAGAAGGTGATGCTCCGTCGTGGCCACAATCAAATGACTTGAACAAATATATATATATATATATAAACAAGGGCAAAAGAAAATTATTGCCCTTGTTTATAAGTTGTTTATAACTTTAACCTTTAAAGGTATTTTAATATGCTGCCACTTTGTAATGAAATTTTTTCTGTAAAAAACTTCATCCCATATATATATATATATATATATATATATATATATACATGATATACATGTGTGTATGTATTAATGCTAGAAGATTTGGGAGAATGAGCGTCATTGAGGATATTACAAGAATTCAAAAACATTCTGAAAGGAATACTTTAACTGATAAGATACCTGGCTGGCAGTAATCAATTTCGTTTATTTACCACACGAATATATAAGGAAAATTGTTTAAAATCTTTTTTATATATATTCAGAATTACGTTGTCACTGCAAGTTAATTCAACATGATTTGAAATAAAATTTCTCACTTTAATGTTCCGGAGCTTCAGAATCGGTAATTTAGAATAGATTTGGAATATTACATTTCTATCATTGCGTGAATTATATTAAGATACGGGGTAAGACCTTAAACCTTTTATATTTACATGTTTATTTTTACTATTTAGTAAAACATTTCTATTATATTATACTGTATGTGAAATAATTTTATTATTGAAATAAAGTCAAATCAATGACATTATTTCTTAGGTAAACAATATTTAACTCGGTGTCAAATTGTTGTCGGTTTAAAAGTAAAGGGCTTGTACTAAATACATTGCACACAAGCTAACATTGTATAACAATGTACTGCTATACACACAAACATACAAACGTAGACATTCTATATACTTATAATTATGATGTACATCTATCTAGCTGTCTCTGTATCTATCTATCTATCTATCTCTCTATCTATCTATCTATCTATCTATCTATCTATCTATCTATCTATCTATCTATCTATCTATCTATCTATCTCTACATATATATAGTTAATCCAAACAAGAAGCACAAAAAAACACAACAACGCGAGGACGTGGAACAAATATAGTATTATTGGACACTCAGGAAAGAAGTAGGGTTTCGAGCGGAGCTCTTCGTCGGAAACATAGGAGAAGGGAAGACAGAGGAAAAAATCGCAACAGTACACACGAAGTCACATTTTGAAAAAGATATATATATATATATGTATGTATGTATGTATGTGCAACAGTCCTTCAAATTTTCTAAGCCCTGTAAAAGAACTATGCTGGTTAGGCTTCCAACCAGGCATTTCGTGACACCCTTAATGCCAGGGTCTTTTCAGCACTTTCTCTTTTATATATGTATGTATATATGTTTGTTGTTTGTGTGTGTTTGTATCTGCGTGTGTATACATATGCACAAACACACACACACACATACACACACATCACACACAGAAAGACGTATGTTAGTTTGATTATTTAGTTTACTTAAAGGTGTGTAGGCGAATAGTTAAATTGGAAATAAACGTTTCCATGCGATAAAATTTATGTAATACATCCATGTTTTTAAGTAATTATATTATTTCATATCGTCAAAATAAAATATGAAACTTCAAATTAGATATCCCACGGCATCCATTACTGTTATGGATTGAAAAGTAAATAACTCATTATCTTGACAGAAAAAGATTCCTGCAATTTTATTGCCTAATCCAATAAGAAGCAGAAAAGCTAGAATAAGGTTTCACTACTTGTTTATGGAATAATACATCAGAAATCAGGCGGCTGCAGCAGATTCTTTAAAAGTTTTGATATTTGGTTTTGGACAAATAGTATCCTTATAATTTCCCTTTATGTGGAGAAGAAAACCTAAATATTAATATCTAAATGTTTGAAAGCATAATTCTACAAAATCTTGTTATATGTTTGATAAGTGTTTGATAAATGGAAATGATAAATGCTGAATATACAATAGATAAGATATTGGTAAATAAATTTCCTTTATTCCACTGCTTATAACAAGCCATTACTATGGGTTTGTTTGGAATAAAGTATTGTGATAAATCACATTTTAAATATTTGAAATATGTTAATAACAATGCGAAACATCTGAAGATATTGGATGTCGGTGCCTGACTGAAGCAATGGTATGAGGGTTACAGCAGCTTTTAATAAATATGGACAAAGGAAACGGGGAAATAAGTGTTCGAGATTGTATGTAGATTATGGATAAAGAAGAGTCAGGTCGCATTTCATGTAAGTAGACCAACTCGGCGCAAAGCGTATTGTAAATATATTTTTTCATATAAAATATTATCGCTATCGTTAGCAATAATATTTTCTTACTTTAAAAGCAGCTTTCTGATTCCTCATGAAAAAATAAACTAGATTCTTTAGATAAGGAACGTGTTTGGAGTGCTTTTGCGACATAGTTCTTGCTCCTGAATGTTTCTTCACTCGTAACCTGCATAAGTAATCCGAATAAGTATATATAAGGCGATTCTAGGTCTGGTAAAAATGATAATAGGTGAGATAGTGTTAGCCAACCAAATAAATTCTCTTGTGTTGTCTTCGCTGATTGTGGCGCCACAATAACATGTTGAAGGGTGATGTACCTATTGTCATTCTCTAAACACTTTTTCAATCTGTTCGATATTATCTCGCAGAATAGACCAATGTCTATTAAACCTCCAGTATAGGTCCTTAAAATTTTGATTAGGATCCTCTTCAATTGGTGTTTTCACTACATCTTTATTGAGAACACAGTTGGTCTTCCTGATCGATAGGCATCCTAAAGATCGAAATCACCGTTTTTATCAATTTGTGTTCCTCTTGTGTTGACCATTTCAATTAGACATACGAGGATATAGTATTATATAATGACAAAGTGATAAAAGTGATAATCTAGGAATTGAGCGAAAGATGATGTTTGTTTTAGTTGATATTACATTTTGACAATAGAGAGAGGGTTTGTGTATCTCTCTGCAAAGAAGAGTATTAGATGCTCTTTGTTTTTTTATTTCTAATATGTAAACCAATTTTATGCAGATAATTTGCAGAGTCTTTTGAGTGTCGATTAGAATTCCGCGTGCAGTTTATTCTGAATTTTTGAGCCCCGCGTTCATATTCCTCTGACCTGAACATTGAGACTTCGGTCGTTAAAAATAAGCTACCAACCCAAGTGTTGGATATACCCGCATATCGGACAGGCTACTTTGCAATATGCTTCCCAAATCTTTGTGTTGAATTCATACCCTGTTATGACCAATTTGGATAGTAAACGTTTCTTAATAAACATATCATAACGGTATTTAACACGAAAGGGTTAATTATTGCCTGTGTGTATAAAAAAATTCTATGTCCAGGAATGAAACAAAAGAGAGAATGTTAACATGAGGCTAATCCATTGTTATTTATAAATTGAGCATAGTTTGTATAAAATGCTAATTTGTAAAGCACTTGTGCTTTAGAAAGTATTTCGTAAAATCTACGTGAAAATTCCTCAATTATTGAAGAGAATTGAAATTCAATGTAATTAACAAACAATCAAATCATGGTTGATGATGATCTTAGCGACACTTATTGCATTATCCTCGAACAAAAGCTTGGAATAAATGAGAGAAAATAATAATTGGAGTGGCTTATAAAAAACATCAACTTTTAATATTATGGTGCCACTATCGATTATTCTATTAAAACAATTTATTGGAGAGATAAAAATCGATACACTTATTGGCTCTCCTTACTGAGAGAAATAGAGAAGCTCAAGTGTATTGCCAAGTTCATTAAGCCATGATATCTACACGATTTTCATTAACCCAATATCTTTTTTTCATACAAGAGTACGCTTGAGAGAAATGTTTTGTAACGCCATATCTTTCCATCTATTTACAAATATTTTTGCCATCGATTTCTCATATCGGTTTAGTAACAATAACACACAAGAAAAAAAAAATGATAATAGTAATAGTAATGATAATGATAATAAAAATAATAATAATAATAATAATAATAATAATAATAATAATAATAATAATAATAATAATAATAACAACTACAATTGTAATGATAATGATTATTTTTATTATCATTATCATCCATTTTATTGTTGTTCGTACAGTTGTAGTTTTTCTTCTACTTCTTTTTCTTCTTCTTCTTCTCATTATTATTATTATTATTATTATTATTATTATTATTATTATATTATTATTATTATTATTATTGCTGTTGTTGTTATTATTGTTGACTGCTCCAATAACTTTATCCAGTGAAAACGATTTAAAAAAGAAAATCAACGAATGAAATGGAAAACAAATATTGAAAATATTGAAAGATAACTGTGTCAGTAACGCTTGCTAAATATATTGACCATTATCTGAAATTATTTTGCATTTCATAAATATAAAGCGAGACAGATCGGATACAATGTGTTCCCATGTCGAAGTAAATAACGAAAATACGTTTCTTAATAATAGTAATCATATAGCACTTCTATTATGCATACAACGAGGAAAGACCCATTCGGCCCCAAATTAAACGTTGTATACTTAATTGGCATGTCGTTAAGTAGTAGTAGTAGTAGTAGTAGTAGTAGTAGTAGTAGTAGTATTAGTAGTAGTAGTAGTAGTAGTAGTGGTAATAGTAGTAGTAGTAGTAATAGTAATAGCGATGATGAACAAAACACCTATGTTTCAACATATTCAACCCCAAACAATTTCTCCCAACACATGGCTATGACGCAACCCCAGTACTTCTGCTCTCGTGATCAGAAATTGCACATATTGTCAGCCACTAAGTGACAAACTCCGCTGGTTAACGTCAGGCAATTGACAAGTACGTCTGTGGGCAGAAACGTTAGCGCGCCGGGCGAAATGCTTAGCGGTATTTCGTCTGCGTTATGTTGTGAGTTCAAATTCCGCCGAGGTCGACTTTGCCTTTCATCCTTTCGGGGTCGATAAATTAAGTACCAGTTACGCACTGGGGTCGATGTAATCGACTTAATACCTATGTCTGTCTGTCTTTGTTTGTCCCCTCTGTGTTTAGCCCCTTGTGGGTAATAAAGAAATAGGTATTGAGCAGAATATTTGATGCGGCCCATATTTTTACACCAAGACAAAACAATGTACATGATAACACTTCCGATCAGTGAAGATCAGAAGCTATCAGAATCACTGCTCGGTACTGCATCAGGGCTTCTTCTTCTTCTTCTTCTTCTTCTTCTTCTTCTTCTTCTTCTTCTTCTTCTTCTTCTTCTTCTTCTTCTTCTTCTTCTTCTTCTTCTTCTTCTCTTCTTCTTCTTCTTCTTCTTCTTCTTTTCTTCTTCGTCTTCTTCTTCTTCTTCTTCTTCTTCTTCTTCTTCTTCTTCTTCTTCTTCTTCTCTTCTTCTTCTTCTTAATATTATTATTATTATTATTATTATTATATTATTATTATTACTATTTTATATTATTTTTTTCCTTCTTTCTTCAAATTTTCTTCCGTTTCTCGCCGACATTTTTCCGTACACCTAGGGCAGAGAAGTTCATTGTATGCATTCCCAGATTATACACGCAAATTCACAGGTAAAATATGTATTTAAAAAATAAATAAATAAATAAATTTATGAATGGACGTTATTTTCACAGCGATTTTCACAGCGATAGTGCTCTTCTCAGTACATGAACCGTTCCAGGTAACACGATTCTTTGCACTTCCTGGTATCATTTTCAAATAGGTTTCAGTACATTTTTTTAATCATTTCTAGAGATCCTACAATGACGGGTACTGTAGTCGCCTTGAGATGCCTTATTTTTTTCAATTTCTATTAGCAAGTCTTTAGATTTACTAATCTTGTCAAATTCTTTCGCCGCTATATTGTGATCGCAAGGAATACTCATGTCAATTAATAAACACATCTTTTTTGTCGGATCTTTTATATATAATATCTGATATAATAATATCCGGTTTATTAGCTTTTATATTTTTGTCGGTATGTACGGATAAGTCCCATAGAATCGACACATTTTCTCCCTCAGTCACAGCTTCAGGATGGTGTTTATACCATTTGTCAGCGGTTTTTGTTATTATTATTATTATTATTATTATTATTATTATTATTATTATTATTATTATTATTATTATCATTATTATTATTAATATTATTATTATTATATTATTATTATTATATTAAAACTCACCGTTTACCTTGATGAGTATGATGGAAAGTGTCATCTGTCCACAGCCAGCAGACTAAGGGGGCACTTGTTTACTGGTCATGCTCCAAGAACCCTGCGAAAAATTCTTGCAGCTCCAAGCAATGCTGATTTTTGTAGATGTTCTACCTTCACACTTACACCGATCATTTTTAAGCCTTGCTGGTTGTTGATTGCTGATACTTCCAAATGCACCAATTACTATTGGTATCACGTCTACTCTCTTCATTGACGACAACCTTCTTATTTCACACTTTAAGTCGTCATAGTTGTTTCTTTTTTCTTCATTTATGTTGATCATGTGGTCACCAGGACATGCTATGTCGATTATTGTACTTGTTTTTTTGTTTTTTATTCACCACAACAATGTCCGGTTTCCTATTCATTGGACTCTAGCATGCCATATTGTTATTATTATTATTATTATTATTATTATTATTATTATTATTGAGTGAGCGAGCAGTTCATGCCATCAAAGTGACACTGGGGTAAAATATACGAAGCCCAATATACCCATCATGACTACCCGTCTGATAAAGGTACACCAGGCACATGCATCACAACCATATGTGCGCGACATGGTGATCTCATATCAAGATAAACAGCACATGACCTTGCAGGTGGGGCCCAGTTAGAATTTTCTTCAGGTTGAGTAGCTCATCCCGCTCAAAAGGTCCCTGAATAAGGGTTGCTTTAGGATGTTGAACGAAACACCTATGTTTCCAGAGGTGAACCATTCAAACTCCAAACTCCAAAGATGAACCATTCAAACTCCAAAGATTATTATTATTATTATTATTATTATTATTATTATTATTATTATTATTATTATTATCATTATTATTATTATCAACATTATTATTATTATTATTATCATCATTATCAACATTATTATTATTATCGTTATTATTATTATTGCTGTTGTTGTTGTTGTTGTTGTTCTTCTCGATGTCCTTGTTGATCTTGTTCTTGTTGTTGCTGATCCCCTGCTGTTATTGTTGTTGTTGTATAATTACATGCGATGACAAAGAGGTATACTTCTCCTTTAGAGAGGAAGCCTCTAAGATGAGTGTACATAGGATGATATTGCTGCGGATATATACTTTTAACAAAGACAATATGAGCCTTCCCTCAAAGCCTCTAATCATAGGTGTGTGTTATGAAAATTAACTGCGCGTTAAAAAGCAAGAACTTCATGACTTCAGGTATACTGATTAACACTCTATTGAAGCAATACTTACGATAAATTTCTAATTGACACCTGGGGATGTTGATTAATTTTCACTATTCACTGTTATCTACTTGGGATTGGTAGTACGTTAATAATAAACGCTTTTAAAAGGCGAGTTTCTATTTCAGAAGTAATTGATGATGATGATGATGATGATGATGATGATGATGACGACGACGACGATGATGACGAGATACGACGATGACGACGGCAATGATGGTGGTGGTGGCGATGATGATGGTGGTGGTGATGATGGTGGTGGTGGTGGTGGTGGAGACGACGACGATGACGACGACGATGACGACGATGATGATGATACTGATGATGATGATGATGAGGAGGAGGATGATGATGATGATGACGACAACGACAATGATAGCGACAACGGGGAACATGGGGATGACGGTACTGGTTCTGGTGGTGGGTAATGATTATGATGACAATGACCACGACGACGGCGACGATGATATCGATCTCAGTGGTGATAGCAACAACAGAGATGGTGTTGTGCATGATGATGATGATGATTACAAACATAGTCACCATAACTATGCGGATGGTTGTCTCTGATAATGAATTATAAGAAACCAGAAAACGATAAACTAACAAGAGAAACAATTGGCATCATTCTCTTGAAATTCTTTATCTTTTTATTAATTCTATTGCGAAGTCACTTTTATTCCCCCTTGGGCCATTTTCTTTGAAGTTCCATCCGATGTTCAACAAACTCGAAGTCATGAAGGAAAGTGTTATTTCTTCAAACGACATCATACATATTACAGACACAAAATGCGTCCACACACAAGCTCACCTGCTCAGTCATACACGCAAGCACACAAACACACACACACAAGCACACGCCACACACACGCATGCACACAGACACACAGAGACTTATACGTACGCAAATACACACGTATATTCGATATAGCTTTACCCTCACACGCATCGCACATTTTTCAATGAATTTCCACAATAATGAATGCCAAGGCTATAAAAAAAAACTGCATCAATTTCCCAATTATGTCGAATTAGCTGATAATCACCTCGAACACGCAGTAGTTGTTTTAAATGATTTATTCTTGTTGTTGAATATTTTGTAGAAATAACTGCGCTGGTTTCAGTCCAACGCATTATTGTATTCGAAAATATCTGTTAAAGTGTAAAATCCGTTTTTCCTTTGCTATATTCAGTCTCTAATTCCGATTCATTTCTCTTATCGGCGTTTCTCTACATTTGACTGCATCTTAAACTCTACCACCTCTCCCTCCCTTTACTTTTCTGAATGCATGTGTGTGCATGTGTGTGTGCATGTGTCTGTTTCTTTCTCTCTCTCTTTCTTTAGCGACCTCGATACACAAACACACACACGCACACACACACACATACAAACACACACACACACACACACACAACACACACACACACACACACATACACAGACACACTAATGTCTCGATATATGCGAGTTAATTCGATCTTGAAGGTCGCTCATAGAGCGAAAACTCGTAAATAGGGGCAATGATTTCCCATCGTAGCAATGTTATCAATTGCAATTCGTTCCCAGATAAATATTTTTACCTATAAAATTTATAATACTCGTAAATAAATGGCAATTAAATAACAGTAGAATGTAAAGAATATTTTATGTAAAGTAAAAAGAATGTCAAGATCATGTATAATACAAAATATTATTATAATCGTTTTCTGAATTATTTCAATCGCTCTAGATTCGCGCGCACTATCACTTGTAAACGTGATCGCAGATTCACAAGCACTCACAGACGGACTTGTGGATTTCTTTCTTAAAAAAGTCTAGATTTCTGTTTTTTTTTGTATTCTAGATATACATAAATAGATCGATAGACAGATAGATAGATACATACATACATGCATACGTACGTACATGGATAGATAGATAGATAGATACCCAGATAGATAAATATATATATATATATATATATATATATAGAGAGAGAGAGAGAGAGGGGGGATAGATAGATTGAAAGATAGATAGATAGATAGAGAGAGAGAGAGACAGACAGACAGAGATAGACAGACACATATATATTTATATTGCTCCAGTGTATTGTCATAATTAACATATTAATATTGCGCAGAGCCGTTGATGTTTATGAGGGAAAAGATAAAGCTTTGCGCAATATTGCGTTAGTGACCACATAGTAATATAGTCAGATTCTGTTCAATCTCAGTTTACGTGGCGTTTAAGAACTTTCGACAAGTCAATATTTAAAAACCATGCGCGTGTACCTCGTTTGGTTCGATCATATATAGCAATACATAAAATGTAATAAATAGCTAGCGTTATGGAAGCATATTTTCGAAGAAAAAGGAAAATAATTGCAACAATTTATATACAAAAGTCACATTGGTCTTCGTATAGAATATAGAAAGAAAACCTTTGTCAAGGAGAGCGTGTACATATATCCAGCATACAGTATCGTCTTAGTTATTCTTAATGCAGTATTATTGTGAAATAACAAAGTAAGAAAATTGAAATCCGATGTATGTTGTAAAAGAATGTACGAAGCTGGCCTGAAAGGAATGCAAAAGAAGACACAATAATTTCGCAAGAATGATTCATTTGCAGCTCTATGGAGAGTACTTGGTATTGTATGGGCAAACCTCAGTAGGAATAACAGAAAATGGTAAAGTAAATATACTGTGCGATGTAATAAACCAATGTGACTATTAATTTTACTATCAAGAACCAAATATAATGATTGTGAATAAGGAAGGGAAACCCTATGTTATCATAGATAATGATTACATGCACTATGTTGACAGACTATCGGAAAGAGAAGAAGAGAAGCAGATCCCATACGATGATTTAAAACGGGAGATAAAAGAACTGTGGTCAATGAACAATGTGAAAGTTATTTCTGGAGTTCTGGAGATATACGTATGTAACTCATAAACTGGATAGCAATAAATATCTACGTAAATCCTCCGCATGAATCCTCCGCAAAATTCTATAAATCTGAATGAAGAATATACCCTTAACACAATGGCTGTAAAGAGCTGATACTTTGTTACATAATCCAGCTAAGATGCATGTTAAAAAAGCAAAAACAACATCAATAATAATAATAATAATAAGAAGAAGAAGAAGAAGAAGAAGAAGAAGAAGAAGAAGATGATGATGATGATGATGATGATGATAAAATAATAATAATAATAATAATAATAATAATAATAATAATAATAATAATAATAATAACAACTACAATTGTAATGATAATGATTATTTTTATTATCATTATCATCCATTTTATTGTTGTTCGTACAGTTGTAGTTTTTCTTCTATTTCTTCTTTTTCTTCTTCTTCTTCTCATTATAATAATAATAATAATAATAATAGTAATAATAATGATAATAATAATAATAATAATAATAATAATAATAATAATAATAATAATAATAATAATAATAATAATAAATAAATAATAAATGCCCTGATGCAGTACCAGGCAGTGGCTCTCATGGCTTCTGATCTTAACTGATTGGAAGTGTTATCATGTACATTGTTTTGTCTTGTATAAAAGATGGGCTACAGCAAATATTCTGCTCAATGCCACAGATTTGCTTGTCAGTTGTTTGACCTTAACCAGTTGAGCATGTCCCTTAGTGGCTGACGATATGTGCATCTCTGATCACGAGCAGAAGTAGTGGGGGAGCATCATAGCCATGTGTTGAGAAGGATTCTTTGGGGTTTGAATAATTCACCTCTGGAAACATGGGTGTTTCGTTCAATGTCCTTAAACAACCCTTATTCAGGGACATTTTGAGCGGGATGGGTTACTCGATCTGAAGAAAATTCTAACTGGGCTCCACCTGCAAGGTCATGTGCTGTTTATCTTGATATGAGATCACCATGTCGCGCACATATGGTTGTGATGCATGTGCCTGGTGTACCTTTATCAGACGGGTAGTCATGATGGGTATACTGGGCTTCGTATATTTTACCCCAGTGTCACTTTGATGGCATGCTCTGCTCGCTCACTCAATAATAATAATAATAATAATAATAATAATAATAATAATAATAATAATAATAATAATAATAATAATTCGGGGTACACTGAAAAAGGATACTGAGAGCAGAATACTGGCAACGCAAGACCCATCTTTAACCACAAATTGGAGGGTGAATTAAGGAAAGTATTATTTGAAAAGAAAATATAGCATGGTGACATAGACGACAGGTAGGACGCCCACTACGCATGCAAGACTGAAGGAGTTCCAACACAACCTGAGTAAAAAGAATCATTACCATTATTATTGTTATTGTTTTGCTTCTAAGAACGTTCGGTCATGTTTGTTCTGGTAGATACTGTGAGAGCGGACGGCAGCCTGTTGTGAGATGTCTCACGGGGTTTCTTTCAGCACATTTTAAGCTTTGATACTTAGCTGTTAATTATCCTGCGAGGCATCCAACATCTAAGTATCAATCACGAAATCTTAGCTGCCTCCCCCCCCCCAACAGAACAACTTTTGGGGGTTTTTTTGTCTTTCTCTGCTCTCGTGTTAATTCCGATTTCTTTGACATATTTCTCGAACTTGGTTGTTAGTGCTCCGAGTGCCCCTACAATTACTGGAATGACAGACATTCTATCCATAGTCCACATTTTTGCAATTTCATCTTGTCGAAGTCTGTACTTTTCAACTTTTTCTAATGGGTTTGCAAGAAAGTAATTTCGTTTTTTAGTGTGAAATAAACCTCATTTATTTTCATACAATAAATGAACTTTAATCGATTATATAGTTTCCATTTTGTTCGATGACCTTTTGCTATCTTTCTAGCAACTTCATGATTCCGCATTCATAGAACTTCTGGTCCTTATCAGCCAAAAACTGAAGCAAGTGCAATTGTAGGTCATCATCATTATTAAAAGTTTTACCATTGAAAGAATTTTGCAAACTTCGAGACAAATGGTAATCTAAAAATACAAGGTCAGGGCTATATGTTACATGTGACATCACTTCCCAACCAAGCACCAATAATTTTTTACAAGTTAGCAGTCTAGGTACATAGTGTCTGTCAGTATCGCTTTTGGTGGTGTAATTATTAATTGTCATCATTTATCTAGTTTTCCTGTCAATTTCCTCAAGTAATTATTATTATTAGTATAATTATAATTATTATTATTATTATTATTATTATTATTATTATTATTATTATTATTATTATTATATGTTTGACTTTTGCTTTACATTTGCAGAAGCTGGCTCCAAGTCTCACCCAGAGACCTCAAGAGACAACAAGTTGGAAGTTCATATTGGTGTTATGCCTAGGGTGCCATATATTTGGTTTTGTACTTAGTGTTGTACTAGTGAATGCCTAAAAGACCATACGAAAATTATGTTTGTTTTAAAACTTGAGATTACAAAGAAAGCATTATTATTATTATTACCAGATATTTTGTAAAAAAATCATGCTGAAATTATGTCTTTTGATGGCTACTGCAACTCTTGCTATCTTGAAAAAAAATACAACTCTGAAAACTTTTGTCAAATTGATGAATATTGATTAAGGTTGATAAATATCTAATTATGATTTTGGCACAAGGCAAACAATTTTGACTGAAATGTTTAGTCTATAACATTGACACAGAAAGAATGAAAGGCGCAGTTGACATTGGCGAGTCACAAATTTAGAAGTTTGAAGCTAGAAAATTCTTAGTCCAATTAAGAATTATAAAATAAATAAAACATGTTTTTCAATATTTTATATAGCGGGAACTCTAACTAATGGAAACTTGCTTAAGTTATGAATCAAATTCAGATACGGATAAAAAAGAAGACAAAATGTTTTGAAATATCTAGACAAAATTCCAAAATATTCTGAAGAAACAATGGATAGAATTACTTCATTGCCAATAAATCGCATGGCGCCAAAGTGTTGAAGAAAACTAGAGTGAAAGCTAACAATGGCTAAAATTTTCTGTGGATAGAAATACGGAGAGAATACCAGAGTTTTGATGCAGAGCACCAATACCTCGCATAAAGAATTGTAAAAAAGAAGCATCGCAATATTAAAATGAAAATATTGTAACCAGTAGAAAAAGATACGTAACATTATTTCTGGTTGCCAAAATTCGGCAATGATTGATGTCTTTCTATCTGTCCTTCTCTTTCTCTGTCTGTCTGTTTGTCTCTCTCTCTCTCTTTCTGTCTCTGTCTGTTTGTCTCTCTCTCTCTCTCTTTCTGTCTATGTCTGTCTATCTCTCCGTCTCTGTCTTTCTGACTCTCTGTCTCTCTCTGTCTCTCATCTCTCTGTCTCTCTTTCTCTTGAACATACACACACACGTGCACGCACTCTAACGCATACACACAGAGACACACATGCACACAAGTACAAACACAGACACGCACGCAAGTACACACACAGACACGCATATGTAATTGTTTCAGAAGCTGTGTCCACAGAATTATAAACCAATCCTTCAAAGTCAAAATGAATATGGAGTAACATAAGAATTCATCAAATACGATAATAAAATTAATCCACATCGACAAGGAGCTCAAAACAAAATATCCAAATATAACAATCAAAATGTTCGTAACCTGAACCACATTTTGTAACATGGACCACATTACGTAACCTGAACCACATTTCCTAACCTGAAGCTGAATTCCATTAAAGTAAACTATTGTCTTGAAGGGCGTGGAGATGTCACAGGACGAGGATCTAAAAATTGAACAAGAATTTTTAATAATTTGAATATTTGGTGTGATAAATAAAGGGACACAATGGGTAGGGAATATTCAAGGGGCGTAACATTACACAACACATTATAAAAGGTGGCTCTGGTTGACACAATCTTCTTCATAGTCATGGTATCTTTAGCTAATAGCACACTCCTTACACATTAAATATGCTATATAGTATATAGTATATACGAACATCACCCAATAAAATTACGTAACTCATACAACACTACATAATAGAATCCACACCAAGCAATATAACACAAAACATACACCTTTTATCATTCACCGATGTTAGCTAAACGTTCTTATATGAGAGATATCGAAAAAAAAAACAAGAAAAATATATAATTTAAAGTCGGCGCCTCTGAGCATAGCCGAAACGAAAGACAACATCAAAATAGATAACACAACTCAAATGGTACAAAGTGCACGAGAGAGAGGAACGATATATAAAAAGTATGAGAAGAAACGACAAAACAGAGGCCACAATGGTGTATTAAGTTATGTCTAATACGAAGACAGCACTATAGCCTTGGGATATTATGGTGCGCAGACTTCTTCGGTAAGACGCTGATGATGGTGATGCAACTAGCGCAGCAGTAGAGGCTCTCAGGAAACAGCTGAGCACAGGATGATAAAGAAGAATAGGAGTGTAGACAAGTGGAGAAAATACATCAAGAAGAAAAGATATGAAAGAAAGGGATAATAATAATAATATTGATGATGATGATAATAATAACAATAATAATAATAATAATAATAATTATTATTATTATTATTATTATTATTATTATTATTATTATTATTATTATTTTATTATTATTATTATTATTTATTATTATTATTATATTATGATTATTATTATTATCATTATTATTATTATCATTATTATTATTATCATTATTATTATTATTATTATCTTATTATTATTATTATTATTATTATCATTATTATTATTATCATTATTATTATTATTATCATTATTATATTATTATCATTATTATTATTATTATTATTATCATTATTATTATTATTATTATTATCATTATTATTATTATTATCATTATTATCATTATTATCATTATTATCATTATTATTATTATTATTATTATTATTATTATTATTATTATCCTTATTATCATTATTATCATTATTATTATTATCATCCTCAATATTTTTATCATCTCTGACTGCCCAATCCTGGCTAAGAAGGAATATATTCACAGATATGACAGAGTTGGAACCTACATACACTGGAAGCTATGCCAACATTATGGAATAACAACAGAAAAAAGATGGTATAGGCACACACCAGAAAAGGTCACAGAAAACGAGAAAGCAACCATACTCTGGGATATGCTGATACACACAGATAGAGAAATTAAGGCCAACCGACCAGATATAGTTGTCAGAGATATGGAAGAAAAAAATGCTTTCTAATTGATGTATCTATACCGGCAGATGAGAACGTGTCTCTAAAAGAAATGGAGAAACTCTCAAAATACAAAGACCTGGAAATAGAGA
Source organism: Octopus sinensis (assembly GCF_006345805.1). Taxonomy (NCBI): domain Eukaryota; kingdom Metazoa; phylum Mollusca; class Cephalopoda; order Octopoda; family Octopodidae; genus Octopus; species Octopus sinensis. The sequence goes on from NC_043012.1 coordinate 10,379,258, forward strand.
TAACCAGAATGTGGAATCTAAAAACAGAAACAATCCCTATCATAGTAGGTGCATTAGGCATGGTAAAAACATATTCAGACAAATACGTAACAAAAACACCAGGACTTACCAACACATATAACATACAGAAAATTGCACTACTAGGCACTGCACACATCCTACGCAGAACACTTTTCATACAATAACCATCAGAGCATCACAACAAATCACAGCACATACCCAAGGCACACAGAGCTGCGCTCGGTAGTGAAGTGAAAGCACGCTATAAAAATAAAACTACTGAATAATGATAATAATAATGATAATAATAATAATAATAATTAGAAGAGGAAGAAGAAGAAAAAGAAGAAGAAGAAGAAGAAGAAGAAGAAGAAGAAGAAGAAGAAGAAGAAGAACAACAACAACAACAACAACAACAACAACAAGAACAAGAACGAGAACAAGAACAAGAACAAGAAGCAGAAGAAGAAAACCTGGAGACGTTGAGACGTTTTACACCGCAGGATATTTGAGATATTTCACCGGGGGCTATATAAAATTAGTGTGAACAAGAAAATAAAATAAAGAATAAAATCAATATGAATATTAAAATATTTCATGAAAAGTGTTGAAAAACAATTACGTAATATACGGTAATTGTATTGATCCGAATATTATTAAATGTTTTACAATTTGTTATTCATTTTAACATAGAAGTGTGGGAATATTTGTATACATTGACCAGACAACATAGTTGTAGATTCTATTGTGAATGTAGTTGGATTTGGAAAAGACTGGGCAATTATACATGTCTAATTGTATTGTCGGGTGCAGATTATGCACCAGATATCACCATCGTCTTTTTGTCGTGTGAGCCTAGTATTTGGATCTGGGTAGCTGATATGAAGTTTTTTTTGTATTTACTCTTGAGTTGGTGTAGAATTTCTCGAATAGCTTCCTTGCATTATCACTAAGAGATAAGGATGAAAATATTTCACAAGTATCATATGATTTAGCAAAATGTGTTCTTGAGAAAATCGGCACAAGCAGAGCTCATAACACCAGCCACACTTGCTACTAACAGTCAATATTCATACAATAGTACATGTTGATCAAATTTCACCCGAAGGAAAGCATCTCTCGTCAGTCCTATTAACAGTGCTATTCATTCATCACTTCACTTTGCCATAACTTGGTATTAACTTAACAGGACTTGGCGAAACACCGCAAGTCACCAATATTTGGGCAGGAACACCATCCCTACAAAAACGACGTATCACTCTGTATGTATGCTGAACCGACGCAATTTATAGCACTTCCATATCGCCTAAACTTATCATGAAACGACAATTCCTTTTCCTGTCAATAGCTCTGCTAGACCAAGTATTTCTGGAAATTGATCACATTTCTGGAAGTATTTCTGGAAGTTGATCACATGTTTCAGTAGCACAATAGCCTGTCTAACCTAAGCCAGTTGACCCAATTGTGCATTCTCCAGCAGGCTATACGACTCAATCTGTGTCCTTATATTTTCGAACAGGGGAATCTAGCACCCCCACGCAGCTCAAAACAATATCTGTGCATCACGATTTCTAGGTTATTTCTCTTCATCAGCACAGAATAATTGCGCGGTTACACGGCAAATTCCCGTTCAAAATATATAGTTTTGAAAGTGACAACTAGCCACTGATCTATAAATTAGAAAATTGCTATTTTTAAATCTCAGAACGAAAATATAAGGACACAGATCGTGTCGTATAGCCAGCTGGAGACGATGTCTCCTTGGATTAAATTACAGCAACATTTGTCCTAAACCAGGACTGCCACTTTATGTTGGCAAACAGTCTTTACTCCAAAGTACTGTTACTGAATATCCCTTGTTGTGAGATTTAAAAATAGTAATTTTCTAATTTATAGATCAGTGACTAGTTGTTTGAATATCTCTGCTTTTTTTAATTTTTTTACATTCAAGACTTTCCAAACAGAAACCGAAACACAAATAAAACTCAGGAAAATGTTAGGCAACGTCAAAAAAGTAAGTTCTTTGCCAACATGTTATATTGCGACATACAAGGGTTTCCTCACGCTATATTCTTTACTTTTATTATCGTTATTAGTATCATAAAAATGAAAATAAAAGAATAAATTTAATAAAGGAATAAACCATTTTTATTATTATTATTATTATTATTATTATTATTATTATTATTATTATTATTATTATTATTATTATTATTATTATTATCATTATTATTATTATTATTATTACTATCATCATTATTAGTTTGCTTGTTTACATGACATGAAAATAGCCAATTAATTTCAGCTTCTAGACAACTTATTATGGCCAGCTATTTTCGTTTCTTTTATAGCGGAGACATTTAGGGCATTATTTTACATTTCTGTCTGTTTTATATTTCTACTCCATTCGTGCAGACACATCAACACTATTGTCAGATTGTAAAGTAAATTAGCTGATCTCTTCACGATATAATTGTGAATATTAGCTCTATTCTCACTCCCATTTTTTCTTTTTCCTATCGATAATACTTAATTTCATATAATAGACTCAAAGATTGCCTTAATTTGCTACATGGTTTCAGGTATGAGTTTAGCTGGAAAATTTTTTTAATTCTTTTTTTCCAAATGCTTTCTAACTGAACAAGATAATGTTTATTACTGACACATGATCCATTTATAACTGTCGCGTTGTTTTGAAACACTATATTTTCGCAACGGTGTGTATGTGAATGTGGTGGCCAAAATTGTAAGAAAAAGATCGAATATGAGATTCCCTCAAACTATTTCCTTTTAATAAAATGTAAATAAAGCAAATGTACCAAAGAATTCACCAGGCAAATTTATTAAAATGTATTAATAGTTTTGTTTTGGTTAAAAATGTGTGAGTGCATATTCAGACATATGGACACATAGAGAAACACATGCACATATGTGTGTGTGTCTGTGTGTGAAATTTTGCTGCCTTTGCTGGTTCTGTAGAACCTAGCTTTTCTGGATTTGCAACGAGGCAGGTAACTACAATACCAACCGACATTATAATTAGAAGTATAATTCTAAATATCTCTTCTACATATTGTGTCCTCAGATTTCTCTAATTGTAACATACTTATTTTATTTTAATCCCTCTTTGGCATTATTTTAGCCTCTACTGGAAAACTAATAGCTCCTCCTGTTTAATCTTCTCCAAGATTATTAGGTGTAATTTCAATTCATTTCATAGAAGATATTACAGCATCATTCTACTGGTATGTGTTCATATTAAGGGTCAATATGCCCGTCATCTGGTTGTAATTTCTTATATATTTTTACAATTCTTTTTACAGATTGCAATATACTGACGAAAATATGCATGTTGGCTATCATCTACTTCTTAGATATGTGATATTTGATATGTCTCGGACCCCTGCTCTGATGTAGGCCGTATCTTCGAACTAAATTCCGTACAACGCGCATCCGTTAACACAGCTTCGAATGTCATCAGTTCGCTTTACTTTCTAAGCATTAAGTTTTTGTAATTAATTTCTATTCTTGTTTCGAAAACCATAATCATCAAAGTGAGAGCTAAAGTTGCGTTAGCTTAACTTCATGTATTTTCATTGTGCATAAGTTTCCACAGAGAAGCGGAAAATCTGTTGTATTTGAAGTAACATGTAAGTATGTGTGTATATATTTGATTTTATATGTATGTTTGTATCTGTGCATGGCTTAGTGGTTAGGGTGCTGCACTTGATTCAGTAAAGCATTTCATTTTACGTTGTTCTGCGATCATTTCGTCATGTGACATGCAACACACTCGTACATGCAATGTCACTTTGATGGAATGAGTGAACACAAACATTTGATCACTATAAAAATCATCGGTGATGTTGTTTGGCAAGAAATTCGGAACGCTCATAAGCCGTCCAACGACTGGAAAGTCCATGATATATATATATATATATATATATATATATATATATGTGTGTTGTGTGTGTGTGCGTGTGTGTGTGTGTGTGTGTGTGTATAATTGCAGCGTGGAAGGTATTTATAAGCCTTTAAAAAACACACAAAAATCGTTAGTGAATCTAATGGTTTTTGTGTGTTTCTTAAATGGCTTATAAACAACTTCCACGCTGCAATTATTTTCGTTCCAGCACACGATCTCAGATCAAGTCACTCGCTATGCAAGTACATATCCTATATATATATATATATTATATTATGGTGGCTATATGCAATTTACAAGCGAAAGGCAACAAGTATATTCGTCACTAAAGTAATGGAGGGTTCTAATCAGTACACGCTTTGCTAGAAATAAGAGTCAAAACAACTCTTAGCCACCTGAGAGTATTTTTCTAACGGCTGGCAAGGGAGTCAGGCTCCCTACCTACGACAAACGAGACAGAGGCGTATCAGCGAGGATTTCAGATTTCAGCATTCTCCATCAGTGACCCATTATGTATGTATGTATGTGCGTTGTGTGGTGTGTGTGTGTGTGTGTGTGTGTGTGTGTGTGTGTGGTGTGTGTGTGTGTGTGTACATGTTTGTGGGTGCGCGCGCATTTTTAACAGCAATTCAACATGGTTTCTGACACAGTAACAAAACTCTATCGCTGTAATGTAACTAAATAATTACAGGCAAAAGTTAATTAATGAACCTGGAGACTTTTGTGTATTATTAATGTTCTACACACACAATTTTTGGGAAAGTTCTTGTGATTTTCTTAATATATTTGCCTGAACCATTCCATCTTTACGAAATTATCACCTAGATATTTGCTAAAGCTGCTAATTGCACTAATAATCACAGGAATAAATGTGAGATTTTATAACGTAATATATAACATTGTATGTGTGGATGTATGTATTATGCATGCGTTGGCAAACATCGACAAATGTGACCGTGTGAGATATGTGTGTGAGTCTGTCCGATATGAAAGACTATACCTGTTTGTTTGCAAGTATTAGTCTTTGCACAACTGTACAGGATATGACGCATTTCTCCATCATAAAATTACATTAAAACGCATGATTCTGCGTAATTTTGTACATTTTCTAAATGTGTTTTTTTTCGTAATATCGCAGAGCATTAGTTATACGTGTTATGCTGTATAAGAGCATTAAAATGTTCACTGCCACAACACGTAATTACTCTCGATGAAGTAATTCAGACTACATCTTTATTTTAACCGGAATATAAAATGTTTATAAAACTTGACAGATGCAACGGATTGGAAATTGAAATAAAAATACGACAACGGTCTCCGCTCTAATGGCAAATGCTTCGCACAATACAAATAAAACAAGATTAATTATATTTAAAAGCAATTTCCAGTTTTCATAGGAATGTGTCGCGTAAGTTTGATATTTGTTAAATAACATGCACCATATATCAGCTCTAATTACAACATGATAGACACATAAGGTCATTAATTACCAATAGGTGAATGAATGAATGAATGAATGAATGAAACCAAAAGTTGTATTAAACTTGCAACGTAACAGAAGAAAAAATACTTTATTGTCAAATGTAATTGTGTGGTACGCAAAATGAAATTTCGATGAAAATTTCCATTGGCTCAGATGTAACCTTAATTAACAAAGATAAAATGCAAATAAAAATGACATGCGTACTTAATTACAGATCATAATTAATTTTTAATGATAAGTATATTTACTTGGACTTGCCGACTTTTCTGACGAAATGTTTAATTAGAGAGGTATCATTTGAGTGCATTAGTTATAAATGCATTTATCCCGTATATATAAAATTTTGTGGCTTTCGTATGTATGTATGTATGTATGTATGTATGTATGTATGTATGTATTATGTATGCATACATGTATGTATGTATGATGTATGTACGCAAGTATATATATTTACATGCGTAGATAATCATATTGTGTATATATCTTTTATCTTTTATTTCTTTCATTCATAAGACTATGAATCGATCCTGGTACTTATTCTATGGGCTCTCCGTTGCCAAACGTGTAAGATACGGGGAGGCAAATGCATCACCGGTTATGAAGCAGTAGTGGCGGGACAAACATACACACACACACATCCTACGCATACCCTCCATATATATATATATATATATATACACGACGAGATTCTTTCAGTTTCCAACTACCAAATCTATTCAGGGGGCTTTAGTCGCCTGATGACACTTGCCCAAGGAGCGAAGCAGTGGGACTGAACCCAGAACCATCTGGTTGGGAAGTAAGCTTCTTACCACACAGCCACGTGTATATATATGTAATATATATAAGGTGTATATATATAAATATATATACACCTTATCTCGTGTTGCTCTGCGATCACTTCGACTCATGACGCGTCGCATACTGTGTACCTGTTCTTGTAGTGTCGATGTTTTTTTTTCCAGAGTAGAGTAATCAATCGCACTTACAGTTGATCACTATAAACAAATTATCGATGCAGGTCGTTCGTCAGCTGATCCAGCATACGTCGTTTTTAACGAGAGAGACCATCAATGTTATAGTTAAGGCGTCGATGTGGCAGAATCGTTAGCATACTGTTCCTTTCTAAATTGCACCGAGGCCGACTTGGCGTTTCAGTGTATCAAGATCGATAGAATAAGTACTAACTGTGAAGGCGCATGGCTCAGTGGTTAGAGCGTCGAGCTTACGATCGTGAGGTTGTGAGCTCGAATCCCGGACCGGGCTGCGTGTTGTGTTCTTGAGCAAGGCACTTTATTTCACGTTGCTCCAGTTCACTCAGCTGTAGAAATGAGTTGCGACGTCACTGGTGCCAAGCTGTATCGACCTTTGTCTTTCCCTTGGATAACACTGGTGGCGTGGAGAGGGGAGGCTGGTATGCAAGGGCGACTGATGGTCTTCCATAAACAACCTCGCCCGGACTTGTGTCTAGGAGGGTAACTTTCTAGGTGCAATCCCATGGTCTGTGTCGTGATCGAAGGGGGTTTCCGATACTGGTGCCAATGCAATCGACTAGCATCCTCCCCTAATATTTCAAGTGTTGTGACTATATTGAAAATATTATTATTGTTGTTGATATTGATGTTTAGTTGTTGCTTCTGTTCTTGTGGTTATTATTATCATTATGAGGTTAGTCGATCGGCAGTGTCTTTACACCCACGAAAATTGATTTTGTTCTATTTCTTCCGGCCGTTTAAGCTTTGAGCTTATACCAACCGGGGTAACTTTGCCAAATTAGCCCTTTTGTATGAATAAACAATACAGTAATCCCTCGCCATATCGCGGTTCACCTACATCAGTACATCAGGGTTCACACTCAGTACATCAGGGTTCACCTATCGCGCACTCAGGTCATCGTGAATTTTTCTGGCTAATATACGTAAATTTATAACGTGGCTTCTTTATTAAGTCGCCGGTTTCTGCAGCCGATAGGAATTATAATTTTTTAGATTTTGATTATATCAGTGGGAGGTTTGGAACGTAACTCTCACGATAGTCGAGGGATTACTATATACCATTCTAGACAGTTTAATTGCTGGCACATTTAGAGCATTGAAGGGTTTAATTTGTGTATTTATTCCGAGTCTGTGCGTTGAGAGTTCAAATCTCACTCACTTTTGCCGGAAACAGTGGCGCTTTCATGGAGAATCAACAAACTAACTTGAAAAAAAATAGATATGCGTACACTACGCTTCACACAGCAAGCTGGCTTATGTTGTAGTCTGTTGTGAAATTATGCATGAAAAAAAAACAATCAAATAAAAACATATCTATTCATGAAAAGACAATAAAAAAATATCTATATAATATATAAAAAAAATCTATAGGCGCAGGAGTGGCTGTGTGGTAAGTAGTTTGCTAACCAACAACATGGTTCCGGGTTCAGTCCCACTGCGTGACATCTTGGGCAGGTGTCTTCTGCTATAGCCCCGGGCCGACCAATGCCTTATGAGTGGATTTGGTAGACGGAAATTGAAAGAAGCCTGTCGGATATATGTATATATATATATATATGTATGTGTGTTTGTGTGTCTGTGTTTACGTCCCCGTCACTTAGCGGTTCGGCAAAAGAGACCGATAGAATAAGTACTGGGCTTACAACGAATAAGTCCCGGGGTCGAGTTGCTCGACTAAAGGCGGTGCTCCAGCATGGCCGCAGTCAAATGACTGAAACAAGTAAAAGAGTAAAAGAGTAAACGAAAAGACAATCTAAGAAAAGAAAAAAACAGTCAACGCTTTTATGTGGGAATGCGACGCTGTTAGGGAATCTGGTTCAAAGTGTGGTTTGCTTTCCTGCGATTGCGCAGACCTATTATCTGGTATCAATAATAGTCTTACGTTTCTTTTTTCGTTCACTTCTCAGCAGTGGCCTATTTTCTTAGCAGTCAGGGTTTGTTAATTATTGCTCGTATTTTTCTGTGTCTTATTCCCATTATTATGAGAAGCATAATTTGAAAAAGCATGTTTTTCATCCTATAGATTTTATCTAACTTTATTTATTATCTGTCCAAGTAATGCTATTCTTCTTAGAAAATACATTGCTCTCTGCTTCCGTTAATGTAATAACAATTGTTTACTGTCGTTAAATACCCGAATGCTTTTTGTTTCTTTTTCACAATTATTTTGTGTTTTGTGTTTTTGTTGTATGAACAAAGTAATATCCGCATTTTCGCAGATATGTTTGCATTTTCATGTCTCACATCATAGTTGTTTAAGCTATCTACACCGTTATGATGCCGTGATCTTATATTTGTCTAAGACAGCAATTGCTTCTTAGACAGACAGTTTTATGTATATATGTGTCTGAAATTCACGTTCAAAACTTCGTAACATTTGTCAGTTGTGTGTCATGTCTGTCACTACATAAACCTGAAGATTTCGTAACGCATGAAAGTACTAGTTTGTTTCAATATTGTAAGATTCTAAAAATTGCAAATAATAAAACCTGGAAATCAGACTTGGACTTTCGTTGATTAATATATTCTTTTATACACAATCATGCAAACACACACACACAACACAACACACACACACACACACACACTATATATAATATATATATATATATATATATATATATATATATGTATATATATATATATATATATCGAGGAAACAAGAACATAATCCCAACGTGGCTCACTGCTTACTTTTTAACACAGCATATCTATGAAGAGATATTCACTTGGGTGAAAGCCTCAACATCACGCCTGTCAATGGTGTAAATATTGCTTAATCTGATATAAAAATGCATATTTTAATTTAATGCTGTTAAACTTGAGTACATTGTCTTTATATGGTAGCTAACCATCCCAGAATGTGATGCTAACTCAAGCTTTATTTTTTAGCCAAAATGAGACAAAAAATGCTACGAACACAGAATTTCGTTATGCACCCATATTTTTTTCTCATTTCCTAAGAAGGCGCCTGGCTTAGCATTTAGGGAGTTGCACTCATCATCGCAAATTGGTCGGTTTCAATCCCGATCTGGGCAGCGTGTTTTGTTCTTCAGCAAAACATTTCATTTCATGTCGTTCTTGTGCTGTGTGGGTACCAGCATTTAAAAAAATAGACCCTACGTTTCATCTGCCTGTCTTGAAAGGCGACTAAAAGCGGATTAAATAGGATTTGCACTCCGACATCGTAAGACTCTCACCAGCAACGACTACTAAAACACACCCATGGGTTGGAGATGTGTCATCTCAGTGGTTCAAAGATATCCACTGCCAGTTATAGGTAATCAATAAGGGCTTGTGGATGCAGCGACAAGCTGTTTCAGCACAAGAAAATGGGACATGTTTCCGTGCCCTTATTTCTTCTCCTCCTCTTCCTGAGAGTCAGATACTACTGACAATAAACTCCCGCTCTAACATATAAATAGAAATCGTAGACAGTTAACATAGGTACCACAAATATCAGTGAAGCGCTTGTTCATATAACGGTCATAGATATATCTTCGGCAGAAGGTAGCAAGTGGGCAGATTCGTTAGCACGCCGCGGAAAATACTTAGCGGCATTTCGTTCATCTTTATGCTCTGAGTTCAAATTCCGCCGAGGTCGATTATTACGTTTTGGGCAGGACAAAATAAGTTCCAGTCGAACACTGGTGCCTGTGTAATTGATTCCCACCGTCTCCCGAAATTGCTGGCCTTGTGCCAATATTCGAAATCAATATTACGCTGGCAGACGATCTGACATACGAACGACTTGTAATGTGTGAAACGGGAACTGCCGGATTAAGGTAACTTTTATAACTGACACAAGAGAGCTGGAAATAAAATAGGTTTTTCTTTATAAATACCCGAGGAATAATATCTATTTAGAACCCTATGCTTTGCCTTAGTTAGCTGTCTTTGTAAGACATTCCTTTTGTATAGGATTGGAGAAAAATTAACATATTTACGTGATTCCATAAATTGTGAAGTACTTGAAGGGAAGTGAATATATTTTATGCTTTACCATATATTTTATGCTTTACCATATATTTTATGCTTTACCATATATTGTATGCTTTACCATATATTTTATGCTTTACCATATATTTTATGCTTTACCATATATTTTATGCTTTACCATATATTTTATGCTTTACCATATATTTTATGCTTTACTAGAGAAAAATTTCGAATGAGCCATGTTGCAAAATTGTCAGAGTGTCTGCAAAAATGAGTTATTCCTTGTTCTATTGTACAGATATAAAGTTAATAAAGCGAAACAAACGATAGTTTTCTGGTATTTTTAGTTTAAAACCTAAAATTTATAACCTCTTGATAACCACTCATTTAGAAGGAGAGAAATTACGGATATATACACACATGTACATACATAAAAACATATATACTTATATATATACATATATATATATATATATATATACACATGAATATGTGCATGGGTGTATAGACATACTTATATGCACAAACACACACACACACATGTATATATGTATGCATATACATATATATACTTATATATATATATATATATGTATGTATGTATGTATGTATGTATACATACATATATATATATATATATATATATATATATATATATATATAACATATGTACATATATATACATACATACTGGCTGTTTTTTATATGCGGAATAGTATAACACATTCTTTGATATATATATATATATATATATATATATATATATACACAGATACATACATACATACATACATACACAGGAAGACACACACACACATATATACTTTCACTGCAACGCATATAAACATATATAATATATAATATATATATATATATATATATATATATATATAAATAGATGAGTGTATTTTTACCTTGTTAATAATTAACTTTCCTGAGGAGAAGATTGAATTGTTTATACCATTAATTCTTTTGAATAGTATCCGTGGAATTTTCGAAACATGTGTCGAAAGTAAAAATATTTGATTACACCTGCGTTACACTCCATTTATTTATTCATATATATATACAGAGTTGTGTACAATTTTACTGCAACACGTAATGTGTGTGTGTGTGTGTGCCTGTGGGTATTTTCAAACATATTTATTATGTGGGTATTAAATAAGTGAAGTAATGTCTAGCTTTCCAGTTACGTAATAAAGTAATATAGGAAATTAAGAGAGCAAACTAATGAGACGATGACATGTTGTCGGTTTAGGTTTTTGGTTGAGCAGCGCACATGAAAGAACTGGCGTAAGATGCTTATACTGATTGAGGGAGAGAGGAAGAAAGAGAGGGAGAGAGAAAGAGGGAGAGAGAAGGAGACAGAGGGAGTGGGAGACAGAGGGAGAAGGGGAGAGAGAAAGAGAGAGAGAGAGGAACATCAACAGGCCCATCCGTAGACGGATAGACTGATGCATAGGTAGATAGATAGATAGATAGATAGATAGATAGATAGATAGATAGATGAATAGATGGATAGCTAGATGGATGGAAAGATAGATATATACATAGATAGGTAGATAGATAGATAGATAGATAGATAATGATGAATGTATGGATGGCTAGATGGAGAGATAGATAGATAGATAGATAAATAGATAGATAGATAGATAGATAGATAGAATGCTTGCTTAGATATACACTTTCATAAGCATCTATATACATATGCTACATACATACATATATTATATATATATAATATATATATATATATATATATATAATATATATATATATAATATATATATAATATATACGAAAATGTATATATACTTAGATGTACAGACTCAGCCACACACACTCACACACACAAACATACACATACACACGCATTTATAAACAAATGTACTAACGAATATCATCTAGCAACAAAATACTACCGACTTTAAGATGTAATTACTGATTCGGCAATGAGGATATTAATCATAACCTAACGACGGTCACATCCGATTGAAACTATGATCCAAACAATGGCAAACGCCGAAATGGAAGCGTAAATGAGATACGCGCACAATGTTAAAAAGTGTAAGCGATTACTTCATATTAAACTAGCGATGCCTCAAAATACTTTTATTACAATGATTGCCTTAAACACTACTACATGCAAGTTAATTTTATAATAATACTAACAGTATCGCCCGGCGTTGCTCGGGTTTGTAAGGGAAATAACTATATAGCATTTTTAGAGAGTTATAGCCAAAAAAAGCATAAAAATGCATTAAAATGGAAAAAAAATAAGATAAATTTTTTTTTTAATCGTTGACTCATCGTAGACATTTTTAGAGAGTTACTTCCCTTAAATACTTCCCGAAAAAATGCATTAAAATGGAAAAAAATGATGGTAATTTTTTTTTTAAATCGTAGACTCATCGTAGACGCGCGCTAATACACAAAAGGGCTCGATTTGAATCACGACTAAAAGATACCCGCTTTTGGTTAAACTGCACCGCAAAATGTGGGAGTAGTTAGGAATCTAAATCGTAGGAGACAGACACACAACTTGACTTTTATATATAAAGATTTGATTATTGGCGTAAAAAAGTTTAGATGTTCAATTGGGGGTCGATTAAATAAATACCAGTTAAGCAGTGGGCCCGATGTAGTCGACTTAATCCCTTTGTTTGTCCCCCCCCACGTTTAGCCCCCTGTGGGTTTCAGTCTAATGAAATAAATACCAGGAATTACATTTTAAACGTAGTACTTATTCTATAGGTCCCTTTAGCCGAACCGCTACGTTATGGGGACATAAACATACCAGCACCTGTTGTCAAGAGTTGAATAGGGGACAAACACACAGAAACACGCACACATAGAAATGTAAGGTCCAGTGAACAAGGTGTAGGAAGAAAGTAGGTGTCAAGCAATCCGTAGTGAATAAAAAGAACTTTCAAGGACAATAGTGGTTTATTGAGACGGAAGGTTGTTCATATTTTTTGTATCAAAGAACGATATCCTTGCCCTGAAGAGTGGCCAGTGGTATACACCTCGCTTGGCTATTTACCACTTCTGAGCTTCCGCCCGCTGTGAAACATATCTAACCCTGATCTTACCTACTCCATTCCGTAACTCTTGTATATATATATA
>NC_043012.1:10395222-10417722 GCF_006345805.1 Octopus sinensis
TAATAATAATATAATTCCTTAACTTACACAATAATCAATATTATAGAGATGTTGGTTTTTCATGAAAACATACATAAGCATACAAATTATCGTTAACGCTTTATTTATTCTTTCATTTTATGATTTAGTGCAAAACTCAATATTTTTCGTTGCAATTGTCTTAATTGTGTTTCATAAACAAAGCTGAAAACAACCACTGAATCAGACACATATATATGCACATACAGACACTTAAATACAGATATATTAGCACACACACACACATACACATGGATATAATATACACACGCACACATACATACACATACATATATATATATATGCAGATATGTATTTGTATATATGTATGTATATGTGTATAAGGCGGCGAGCTGGCAGAATCGTTAGCACGCCGGGCGAAATGCGTAGCAGTATTTCGTCTGCCGTTACGTTCTGAGTTCAAATTCCGCCGAGGTCGATTTTGCCTTTCATCCTTTCGGGGTCGATAAATTAAGTACCAGTTACGCACTGGAGTCGAAATAATCTACTTAATCCGTTTGTCTGTCCTTGTTTGTCCTTTTTGTGTTTAGCCCCTTGTGGGTAGTAAAGAAATAGGTATTTCGTCTGTTTTTCTGCTCTGAGTTCAAATTCCGCCGAGGTCGGCTCTGCCTTTCATCCATTCGGGGTCGATTAAATAAGTACCAGTTACGCAGTGGGGCCGATATAGTCGACTTAACCCCTTTGTTTGCCCCCCCCCCCTACGTTTAGCCCCCTGTGGGCAATAAAGAAATAAATAGTTTGAATAAAACACTAGGAATCGATGTAATCGACTGGCTCCACTCCCTCAAAATTTCAGACCATGTGTCTTCAGTAGAATGAATTATTTGTTTTTCCTAAGTCAGCGAGCTAGCAACATCGTTAGCACGCCAGACGAAAATGATTTCGCGTGTCGCTACGTTGAGTTCAAATTCCGTTCAGGTCGACAGTGCCTTTCATCCTTCAGGGGTCGATAAATTAAGCACCGGTAAAACACTGAGGGAGTCGATGTAATCGACCTACCGTCTCTCAAAGAATGTCAGGCCTTGTACCATTCTTAGTAAGGAATATTTGTTTTCCTTTCATTCCACCATCAAAACAATTTTGTATCCAGAAAATACCACCGCCGCTTTATCATTTTCTTAGCTTCCATAATGCAGATTTTCTTTTTCTTCGAAATCCTTTCGTTATTCTTTATTACTCTTTGTGATCTCTCGTAATCCGTCTCGTCGCATATATACTCTCTAACAATATCATACTGCATTTTTAAAGATATCTTAACAGCTAACAATATCATTTGTTTATTTTCACGTATTTTATCACAACACGTGAGCTATAAGTTGTATCTATATTTTGACTCAGTATCGCCCTGACAAAATCCCTCAGACGATCTCATGTTGTGTGTAAAAGAGAGACAGTGAGGCAGAGAGAGAGAGTGTGTGTATGTATGTGTGTGTGTGTGGTGTGTGAGTATATGCATGTTTGTGCCTACTTACATACATACATGCATACATACACACATATATATATATGTTAGCAGTGGTGCGTCAATTCAAGTACCTAATTCAACGGAATCATATATAATATATTATATATATATATATATATATATATATATATATATATAATATATACTATATATATATATATACATATATATATGTATGTATGTATGTATGTATATAGGGAGAATTCACGGAAAAAAACAAAAAGACGAAGACAGTGGTGTAGAAAACAAACAGATGTATTAGTATAACGCTCCGGAATTGAAAGTCTTTTACGTTTCGAGCCTACGCTCTTCCACAGAAAGGAACACAAAGAAACAAGGAGAGAAAAACAAGTGTGTAGAGGGTACCGATCTATCATGGTGACATGATATATATATATGGGAGCGAACTAGTCTTTCCCCATATTCCTTTGTCTTGCCACTCATTCCGTCCGTATTAGTCTTAATCATTTTGCCTTTCACTCTCTCCCTCTCTTTCCCTCTCTCTTTCTCTCATGAATGAATGAATAAGAATTATATTGGATCTCCTTCCAAAGTGGATGGACACTTAACGATAAGAAATAATAATTAATTGGCTGCTTAATCTAAAAGGTTAAAAGAGAAGAAGCTGACAAGATAATAAACGTGAGGTAACAATAACTTCATAAATATTTAATGAGGAGCTAAGCTAGATCTGGAAACGTCTGAGACCGGCTGATATGGAAAAAAATTATTCAAAAGTAAAGAAGTTGGGGTGAGATAAACTTAAAGATAAAATATAAGAATCATCATTTGTGAAAACATTTTAGATCATTAGAAAGTATAAAATCAAATCGGGTTTATAAATGCCTGAGGTTATATTGTCTAGTGACTGTTATCGCTGATTAAATTTGATTGCAGCAGTCATAGCTACATAGTACGAAGGAATAGAAGTTAAAATGTGGCAGTGATATCAGGCAACTGGGTACCTAGATTGTTATCTAAAATGAAGCAAAGTAATTAGAACCAATGTGAAGACAGCTGAAAATATGAAATTTAAGGAAATATAAAGATAAAATATGAAAGAAAGGAAAGGAGTTGTGGAAGATGTTCTGTTTGAAATAGGGTAACGAGGGTATGATATGTAATACAAAAGAAAAATTAGAAGATAAAAGATGTAAATAAAAATGAGATTAAAATGTTGGGGCAACTGAAATTTAATGAAATAAGTTAAAGAATATGAAGAGATGATATATCTTAAAACGTGATGACGGGCTGCAAAGCACTACTTAGCAAATTGGTGAAACGGTGGCGTAGGGAAATTTTAAATAGAAATAGAAAATAAAATTACAGAACAATTAAGATTATTGTGTTATTGTGACCCCCTTCCGACATGAATGACCATGGGATTGCATCTAAAAGTTTACCCTCCGAGGCACAAGTCTGGGTAAGGTTGTTTATGGAAGACCAGCAGTCGCCCACGCATACCAGCCTGCCCTCTCCACGCTAAATGTTATCCAAGGGAAAGGCAAAGGCCGATACAGCTTGGCACCAGTGACATCACATCTCATTTATTACCGTGAAAGTGGCTGAGCACTCCACAGACACGTGTGCCCTTAACGTAGTTCTCGGGGAGATTCAACGGGACACAGAGTGTGACAAGGCTGGCCCTTTGAAATACAGGTACAACAGAAACAGGAAGAAAGAGTGTGAGAAAGTTGTGGCGAAAGAGTACAGCAGGGATCACCACTACCCGCTGCCGGAGCCTCGTAGAGCTTTAGGTGTTTTCGCTCAATAAATACTTACAATGCCCGGTCTGGGAATCGAAACCGCGATCCTACGACCGCGAGTCCGCTGCCCTAACCACTGGAACATTGCGCTTCCACCAGAACAATTAAGATTAGATTGTTAGAAAAGTTAATAGTTACTGTATGAAACCAATTAAAATATAAAGGAAAATGAAGATTAATGAATGAAGTTAGAGGAAGGGAATTATTCTTGATCTTCAGTAAAATATCCAGGTTGAGTCTGCACTGTAAACAACAAAGCTGGAAACAGAAGCTCTTTTAATCTCGGGAGAGCGCATCTTTCTGGATGAGACGATTAGTAAAACATTACGCTAATTGAAAAAATAAGTATGTAGTATCAGTAACATATATAGTTTAATCTAAATTACACGTTGCTCTTTCCTTTTTTGATTTCAGTTTAGTACATTATTTGATAGACTGATCTTCACAACGGATGTTGTGTACGCATGCATTGAATGGATACATACATGTATACACGCGTATATTTTATCTTTTATCTTTTATTTTTTATCTTTTACTTGTTTCAGTCACTAGAATGCGCCATGCTGGGACACTATAATTTGCTTTTATGTAAGTGAATAGGAGTTCAAAAAAAAAATTACATTTGTGTACATGTTTGCCGGCTTTAAGTGTTAATCTGAATACGTGTTTAAACACATAAACATAAGCAAACATACGTGTGTGTGCTTATATATATATATATATATATATATATATTATATTAAATTAGAGATAAAACCACTATTAGGCAAATCCACCATTTTTACTCTATTCCTCTTACTTGTTACAGCCATCTGACAACCGATGCTGGTGTGTTTACGTCCCCGTAACTTAGTGGTTCGGCAAAGGAGACCAATAGAATAAGTACTAGGCTTACAAAGAATAATTCCTGGGGTCGATTTGCTCGACTAAAGGCGGTGCTCCAGCATGGCCACGGTCAAATGACTAAAACAAGTAAAAGAGTAAAAGAGATATGTATATATAAATAAATATATAAATAATTACACACACACACACCACACACACATATATATATATATATATATGAGTATAGGCATGTACGCAGGTGTATGTATGTATATATATATATATGTGTGCTTGTGCATGTGTGTGTGCGCGCGTTTGTGTATGTCTGTCTGTGTGTACATGAACAGGGATTTTTTTTTTCTCGCGAATATGGTCTTCCCGAGAGAAATATCGGAAAGGACGTTTCCAAATTGATTGAATTACATATAGTGCTAGACATGATGGTATCTGAAGAAGATAAAAAAAATAAACAGTATGGATTGATTTCGGTATACAGTTTCATCTCATCTTTAAGTAATTCTCCATTTTGGCCGTAGACATATACCATTATGCAAATCATCTAATGCTTCTAACTTTTATTGAGCTCTCTGCTTATCGCTTTACTTAAAAAGAAATATTTCGGATTAGGAACGAAACATTTATGTATATGATTACTGCATGTGTATGTTTATATGTGTGTG
This sequence comes from Octopus sinensis, assembly GCF_006345805.1. Taxonomy (NCBI): domain Eukaryota; kingdom Metazoa; phylum Mollusca; class Cephalopoda; order Octopoda; family Octopodidae; genus Octopus; species Octopus sinensis. The sequence continues at coordinate 10,399,998 of NC_043012.1, forward strand.
CCTGTGTGCATATGTTTTTACTTTGTGTGTGTGTGGGGGTGGGGTACGCTTCTGAGTGTTTATTGTTGCGTGTGGATGTACATACGCTGTGTAAGTTTGTATATATAAATGTATACACACATATAAAGCATCACAAAAACACACACATATACACACCATTTTTACTCTATTACTCTCTTAGTTGTTACAGTCATTTGACAACCGAAGCTTGTGTGTTTACGTCCCCGCAACTTAGTGGTTCGGCAAAGGAGACCAATAGAATAAGTACTAGGCTTACAAAGAATAATTCCTGGGGTCGATTTGCTCGACTAAAGGCGCTGCTGTAGCATGGCCACAGTCAGATGACTAAAACAAGTAAAAGAGTAAAAGAGATATGTATATATAAATAAATATATAAATAATTACACACACGCACACATACACACACACACACGCACATATATATATATATATATATATATATATATATATATAAATATTCTCTTTCTCTTTTCTTTTACTTGTTTCAGTCATTTGGCTGCGGCCATGCTGGAGCACCGCCTTTAATCGAGCAACTCGACCCCGGGACTTATTCTTTGTAAGCCCAGTACTTTTTCTATCGGTCTCTTTTTTGCCGAACCGCTAAGTGACGGGGACGTAAACACACCAGCATCGGTTGTCAAGCGATGCTAGGGGGACAAACACAGACACACAAACACACACATATATATATATATATATACATATATACGACAGGCTTCTTTCAGTTTCCGTCTACCAAATCCACTCACAAGGCATTGGTCGGCCCGGGGCTATAGCAGAAGACACTTGCCCAAGATGCCACGCAGTGGAACTGAACCCGGAACCATGTGGTTGGTTAGCAAGCTACTTACCACACAGCCACTCCTGCGCCTAATATATATATATATATATATATATATATATATATATATAAAGTATAGGCATGTACGCAGGTGTATGTATGTTTTAGTTAAGTATGTGTTGTGAGAGTGTGTGTAGATACATAGAGAAAATCGATCGTTTAAGCGTACAGATCCAGAATGAAAAAGACTTTATCAGTAACAACAAAAGATGATGTTGACTATGTTGAATGTTTCCTTAAAAACTAGAGTTTGTAAGGAAAGAGTCAATAAAATCAACATAGTCGGTTTGTTATTACCATTGAATTAAGTCTTTGAGTTTCCGTTTCTTTAGTGGTAACTATAGTTACTGATTTCCTCTGCTCGTTTCCTAAGCTCGTTTAAAATCATTTATTGAAATATTATTATTTCTAAAAATCACAAATTCTAACGAAATAGCAAAAAAAAAATGGGGAAAGGAAAACGAAAACGAAGAAGCAAGGAAAAAGAAATCGTCGAAGCAGAAAGAAAGAAAGAAAGAAAGAAAGAAAGAGAAAAGGAAGAAAGAAAGAAAGGAGTAATGAAATGGAGAGCAGAACCAGAATAGATAGGAATGACATACTAGTGGAAAAAATTCCAAGGAATCGTGAGTTCTATATAAAATATTTAGATTCCGCTCTCATGAATTGTATAAAAAAAAACGAGTTGATTATTATTTTTGTGTATTTCGAAAATCCTTTACTTTTTTGCCATTTCGATTCAATTTGAACTTGGTAACTGCTTCGTTTGCTGATATAAATGTATCATTACATTTACAGCGTTCGGCTGTAAAATACGAAATCAGAAACAAATCTCTCATATCTTATTCGGTGGTTAGTATAAGGGTTGTAAAGATACTATTTCTTTACTACCCACAAGGGGCTAAACATAGAGGGGCTAAACACAGAGGGGACAAACGGATTAAGTCGATTATATTAACCCCAGAGCGTAACTGGTACTTATTTAAGGCAAAGTCGACCTCGGCGGAATTTGAACTCAGAACGTAACCGCAGACGAAATACTGCTAAGCATTTCGCCCAGCGTGCTAACGATTCTACCAGCTCGCCACCTGGGTTGTAAAGATACGCTGACGGTTATCTGTTGTTTGTATGATATTTATTTTTTCAGTGATACATTATTCACATTTGATATTCCGTCCTTTATATATATTGGCTTTAGCAATGGTGTTCCATTTTACCTGGTTGTAAATTTTCTACCTTCTTTCAATGTGGGCATTCTTTCGGTTTGACTCGACGTTGCAATAACAAGAACTCGGTTGTTTCCGTGACAACTCGACAATTCACTTCGGATATCTTCGTGACTTCCGTGACAATGAGAGCTGATGATAGCTGCTGTTGTGTGTGTGTGTGCCTGCTTGTTCCTGTCTGTGTATGCGTACGTGCTTGTTCTTGTCTGTGTGAGTGTGTGTGTGTGTGTGTGTGTGCGTGCTTGTTCTTGTCTGTGCGCGCGCACACACACACACAGACAAGAACAAGCACGCACACACAACCCATTAGCTTTCTTCTCCTCCTCCCATTTTAGTAGCTGTCATTGTCACGGTGGTCACGAAGATATCCTAGTGAACTGTCGAGTTGTCACGGAAACAACCGAGTTCTTGTTATTGTATCTTCGAGTCAAACCGAAAGAATGCAAAAATGTGTATTGTACGTGCTTTTTTTTTCATAACTGTAAACCTACTCTCCCCACCCTTATATATATATATATATGATGAAAATGAGTACTCAACACCTCATTGGTGGATAGAATATTGTATTTCTGAATTGAGGCTACCATAAGTTTCATGAAAAGAAAAAGAGGAAAATATCTTAACAAATTTTGAAGCCGATCACATGTTCGTCTCCATTTTGAAAAACTCAAGATCTCGTTGAATATGCTGAGATTCTCTAGAAGAAAACCATGTCATGAATCAAGAAGCGGTACTATTGGATGACATATTTTGAGTGGTTATATTACTTGAATTTGAATGTTGGGCAAACCTTCATGTGATAAATTTGTTTGCATTATTTTATATTATGTTCTCAGTGTATGCGCTGTTCGTATGATGACGTAGTTCGCCATGGGGCATATATCTTCTGTGTGCAGAATTCGTGTGTTATGCATATTCAAATTTCACGTTCAGGAATGGTGCTCTCTTGTTGAGATTAGTGGTGCACGTGATGGTTCCTCTTTGAAGTGTTTGAGTGTGAAATATTGCTTGTGTATGCAAGGAGAGATTTCATTCCCAGTATTTAGAATATTATCTGTTGTCTATGCTATTTAGTTTTTCAGTGATACATAATTCACATTTGATATACCGTCCTTTGTATATATTGGCTTTAGCAATGGTGTTCCATTTTACCTGGATGTAAATTTTCTACCTTCTTTCCATTCCCATGTCATAGTGAAAAGAGATGTTGCGTGTTTATTTTTTATCCCTAAATGAAACCAGGTGTTTTGTGCACTTTTCCTTGAATGAGTTGCTCGTTATTCCGATATACGTCTTTATTATTCTGTTGGAGTCCTTGATCTTGGCCTTGTATACAAGCTCTGTTTTGAGACAACTATTCTATAGAGGGTAGTGATTTTGAGATCGGTGGTAACTCTGGTGTGTTTATTTTTATTGTGATTCAGTATTATTGACCCTATATTGGGGAGGCTACTATAGCAAAGTTTAACACTTTTGCTATTGAATATCTTGTGGTATTTGTGTGAATGTGAGAAGTAGTTGTCTATTAATTTTAGGAATTTCCTGGCTATGTAGCGTGACTACATTAATGATAATGAGTAGGTCAAACCATACGATTTGCGTCCTCTTGGTCTATTTGTATTTGTCTCAATGCAGTTTATGCTATTCCTTAAGTTATACCGTCCTAATGCAGCATTATGTTATAGGGCGGCGTTTTTGGAAGTGTTTTTATCGGCGGATAAATTGGAGACACGCGTGCTTATGTTGTTATCTAGGTGACAATGGCTGCTGGTGTGTAGCTGTATGTCTATGCACGGGGCTTCCATCTTTGGTTTATGGTAGGGTTTAAATTTTCTTGAGCTAAGGTTTATATTAATACCTAAGAAGATGACTTCTCCAACGTTGGTACTAATCGAAGTTCTTAGACCTAAGTGGCTAAATATTTAGCATAGATATTTCCTTCTATCCATTTCCTGATATATATATATATATATATATATATATATATATATATATATATAAGGAGAGAGAGAGAGAGAGAGAGAGAGAGAGAGAGAGAGAGAGAGAAGACTGAGAAAGAGGTAGATAGATACATTTGTGCGTATGTATCTGCGTATACATCTATCCATGTATGTGTATAGATATATGAACTGCGACTGAAGAGAACCTTCTATATTTTACACCGCTATTGGTATGCCGTTAGCGACGTCAGGAGGCAGGTGTTAAAGATGTTTGCATGTCGTTAATGTTCTCCGGATTTTCTTTAGATAATTATTATAACGAGTCGAAATGCTTCTCGGAAACTGCGAGTTGTATTCTTTTCCATTTTCATTTTATTTATTCATTTTATTTATTCAAAGATATTCTGAAAGAAATCAATGACCACACTGCTGACCAGTAAAAGAAGGATCTATTTACGTATATAAATAAATGATCAATTAAATGTATATCCTTACCAAAAGAGAAACTACAACTTAAACTCTGGAGATTTAAAGAAACTTATCTGTCTATCTATCTTTATATATATATATATATATATATATATATATATATATATATGATATATATATATATACTTTGATACTTTGATACTTTGATAGGTTTCAGCCATTATTGGCCAGGCCATGTCTAACTTAATAGCACCACCTGGTGAAGTCTTTCAAGTCAGAATTTGGGCACTATGGCCCACTCAAGTAGAGTTATTGTTTACAGAGATATATCCGGGTGTAGGGGGTTTATCCGGGATTTCTTGAAGGAATCTGTCCAAAGACTTCTTGAACCCTATAGGGTCAGTTTCTTTTTTAATGTGTTTGGTGTAATGTTAAAGAGAGCGGGAGCGGGGCCAATTGAGGTGAAATAATTGTGCCGTATTGTTGTTATGCGATGAGAGTGCGATTTTTGTTTTGGGCGGATGGCACGGGGCCCAAGGCTTGGATGTACCTTAAAGTGATGCCAACATCATTTGGGCAATGCTGATGGAATATTTTCCACATCATGCAGATGATGTAGCGCTCACGACGACGTTAGAGAATAGAGTTTTAGCTTTTCTAGTCGACCCCAATAGTCGAGGCCTGTCATGCCATCTATCTTTTTTGTGATTGCCCTTTGAGGTGCTTCAACTTTTATGATACCTTGTATTGTGTGGGGGGACCACAGTGGACAACAGTATTCAAGGTGGGGTCGGGCAAAAGTGGAGAAGAGAAGGATAATGGTGTGGATATCTCTCGACTGGAAAGTTCTGAGAATCCAGGAACACATTCTGTGGGCCATGTCAACTTTGGTGTTTATATGAGTGGCCCAGCTTATGTTGTTGTCCACAATTACTCCCAAGTCTCTGATGTTGTTGGACGCCGCGAGAGTTTCACCTGAAGGAAGGGTGTATGGGAGTTTCAGGGCATCCTCATTTCCAAAGTGGATTAATTCAAATTTATCCTCGTTCAGCAGCATATTGTTTTTTTCTGCCCATTGGATAACAGCCAGTAGATCTGACTGAAGGCATATCCGGTCACTCGCCTCATTTATGACCTTCTGTAGCTTGGAATCATCTGCAAAGATTTTTATGTTGCTGCTTGATGATGTCATTAATGTCATTAATGTAAATGATGAAAAGAAGTGGGCCCAGCACAGTGCCTTGCGGAACGCCACTACTGACTTTGGCTGGGCTTGATTTTACCCCTTCAACTACAACATGTTGAGATCTGTCTGTCAGGAAACACTTGATCCATTTCAGTAACTTTCCAGAGACACCAATGTTGGATAGTTTTTTCAATAGGATCTTGTGATCGACCCTGTCGAAGGCCTTACTGAAATCAAGGTAGATGACAATCGGTGTTGGAGCCCTCTCCCAAAGCTCTCAAAATGTCATCAAAGTGATGCAGGAGCTGCGTTAGGCAGTCCCTTCCATTACGGAACCCATGTTGGTTAGAGATCAGCCGTCTGTTGCTTTCCAGAAATTGGGTTATTCGAGATCTCACCACCCTCTCAAATACCTTGATGATATGAGAGGTGAGTGAGATCGGACGGTAGTTCACTGCAAGGGACTTGTTTCCCTTTTTGAAAACTGGGACAACAGACTGGGACAGAAGGTTTTTTGGAATATAGCCAGCATCCAGTGAGTTTCTCCACAGATTAGCAAGGGAAGATGCAAGTTGGTGTCGACACACCTTCAGGACACAAGCAGGGAACCTATCGGGGCCTACTGCTGAATTGTGTTTTATTTCGTTTATCGCCGCTAAGACATCAGGGGCACTAAACGTTATGTCCGATATAGTGTGTTGGGGGTTGACATCACTGATACAGCCCAGATCGGCCATATCAGGATTGCTGAAAACAGAGCAGTATTGTTTCTGCAGTATCTCGGCCATGGATTTGGCATTATCTTGGAGAGTGCCATTTTCATCAGTTAGAGGGCCAACAGTGGAGACAGTGACCCTGCGTTTCCTCGCAAATGAAAAGAACACTTTGGGGTTGAGTTTGATTTTTTCAATGGCCCACTTCTCCTCAGCTGATCTTTGGTTATTGATGAGGGTCTTCATGCATTGTTGGAGGTTATATTTTTTGGATTCAAGCAGTGCGATAGCCGTCGAATGTGTGTGTTGCTGTTGGCAGTACTTTAGTTTGTTAATTTTTTTGTTTGTTCTTTTTATTTTTCTGATAATGGTTTTTCTGTTTGGGGGATTCTGCACTTTTTGTTCACAGGTCTTGGTGGGGAGTGTTTTGCACATATGTCTGTGACGGTGTCTACAAATCTGCCAATGTTTTTATGGTTGGTGGAGATGTGTGTATGTGTAAAGGACCAGTCAACATGTGATAGCTCGTTCCTGATTGCATCCCAGTTGGCATTATGGAGATCCATGTTGTCAATGGGTGGGCTGGAGGGAGGTCACTAGGATTAGCTTTCGGCTGGTGGAATTTCATGTTACAGAGAACCATGTCATGGTCTGAAAGAAGGGTTTTTTCCACTGTAACGTTATGTATAGTGTTAGTGTGGTTACTAAACACTAGGTCCAAAGTGTTCTGATGTCTTGTTGGTGCAAGGACAAGTTGGGACAAGAAAAACTCATTCGTAAAGTCGAAAAGTGACTCTGCTGCTTCTTTGTCAGCGGTTGAGGCGGGAGTGCTTGGTTTCAAACAGTTTGTAGTCCAGTCAACACAGGTAGATTGAAGTCTCCCATCATGAGTAGTTTGCTAGAATGGCACTGTTGAATAAAGCACTTAATGCTGTTGAGGCATTCTTTAAAGCACAGTATGGGTGTTTGGGGCGGCCTATAGAGCCCAATTACTGTCAGGTCATTGGCTTTGTTGTGCACGGTAACTGATTCACAGTAGCCGTTGGAGAATATACTATTTCCATCTGCCGTAAACGAATCATGCAGGAAAATGGCAGTTCCACCCTTCCTTCTGCCGATACGATCCGCGCGGATGGTTGTGAATTTTTTCACTCTCACTTCGGCTTCCAAGTGGGAGTTGTCAAGGTGGGTCTCAATGAGAATGAAGAAAGGGATGTGGTGTGGATGGTTACCAACCCAGTCTTCAATGAATTGGACCTTCCATTTTTGTGCATTGATGGAAGGGCTGACACCTTGTGCATTGAGTAGAAATGTGGAGGTTAGTGTAGTGGCTGGTTTTGACTGTTGCAGGGGGCTTGGATTTTTTGTGTGTGCTAGTGGCAGCAATGTGGGGAATTGGTGCCACTGGGGTAATAGCATAGGATGGTGTTGAGTGATGGCTAGAATATTTTTGTGTATCTCTTTTGCCATGTTCAACATGGCTAAAAAAGAATTTTCCTGCTTAGGGAGCAGTTTTTGCTGGAGGTGTGGTTGCACTGTTGGATAGGGTTGTAGTTTCCACTTGTTGTTGTTGTTTTTGTGTCTTCGTCTTCCTGAAAAGACTGGACCAGCATTACTGCAGCATGGTGTGTTTCTATTTTATTTTTATTCAGGTTTGTGTGTTGGCTTGAAGCCCCGTTTCTGTTTGTGCGTCGGGTCCCTGGAAGATGAGTGAAGGGACAGTCACTCAGCAGACATGTTCTCTCACGTTGGGAATACCGGCAGATTTTGGGACTCCGAGTTGTGTGTGTTTTGAATTTCGATTTACTATTTGGTGGTGTTGATGTTATTGTGGGATGCGTGCTTTGGCCTTGGCCGGTAGTGCGTCTAGTGCCGGGTAGATGCGTGAAGATGCAGTCACTATTTGTGCAGAGTCTCTGGCGCAGTGAATAGCGGCAGATTCTGGGGTTTCTTGTTTGTGCCGTGGGGAGCGCATTCTGCTTCCTATGTTTCTTTAAGTTGTTGTTACTGCAGTGGTATTGAGGTGATGATGTGGGGGAAGAGAGCAGTGGTTTCCTTTTTGGTTTTTTGGTGATAGAAGACGATGGTGGCAGCGGTGGTGATGATGATGATGATAATTGTGGTGGTTGCTGTGAGAGCGGTGAAAAGATACTGGCATTTAGTGAATCATCTAGTATGCTAGAGGTGAGGAGTGGCTGTTGTTGTTGTTGTGCTTGACCGATGTTAGGGTCAGCTATTGTGCTGGGAACCAGGAGTGGCTCATTCTGTTGTTGTTGTTGTTGTGGCTGCTGATTTTCTAGCTGTTGCTGTTCTTGAACAGTGAAAATATAAAGAAGCTTTTCAAAATGGCCTTTTGTCAGTTTGAAAGATACTTCGATATGTTTCAGTTTACCAAGAATCTGTTTGACGGATCGTGTGTTGATCACGTGTGACGTTTTTTCGGCAATCTCATTCAAACACAAAACATTTAAATTATCTGTTTGGGAAAGAGAGAACCAAGTGTTTATTAAAACATCGATTTCATTATCGGACCAATTTCGTCTGTTGAAGGCCTGCAAGTTAGTCATATTTGTTTTTCTTTTGATTTTTTTGATATATATATATTCTTTCTTGGGGGTTGAAGAAGTGTATATATATATAAATGTTCTCTCTTAAGGGTGTGAGTTTTTGATTATTTGGTTGTTTGAAGATATTAAAAGAAAAACAAGTGTATATAACAATTTGTAGTTAAATAAAAACGTACTTACAGGTTTGTAGGCAAACACGTGGTTACAAATATATATATATTTAAGGTCAGTTAAGTTTTGAAGCTGTGTAGCTTGCTACTGACTTTGGAGAGAGAGAAACAAAACACGTCCGTCCAGTTCAACAGAGGCACTATAATATATATATATATATATATATATATAGATATATATATATATATATATATATATATATATATATATATATATATATATCACACATGCGTGTGTGTGTGTGTATGAAAACAACTGTAACACACACGCATACAACTGCATTTGTACGTGGACTTCTATCTGAAACCGCTGAGTGTTAGTCGAGAAACCTTAAGAAACCTAAATATATTCTCGCAAATAATACAATACATGAAGCGACAAAACTCTTATGTATTTATTCCGAAGTAAATATGTCTGTATTTATCTTCATATCCATGTTCATATGCACTTGCACATGCACACACTTTTACATAGGATTCCAGCCAACGGCGCTGTAATGGCTACCTCATCTTCGCAATTCAGAAACTATATCGATGACTATAAAATCAAGTTTTAAAGTCACTCAAATCTTGCATATGCTCTTTACTGAAAATCACCTCACAACATATAGAAGCATTGCAATAAATTACAATATTTTAATTCAAAATATCCGGGATTCTTTAACATTAACATGAGACAAATCAAAGAGGGAAATAACCCCATAATATACCTTCATAGCCCACATTCTTCAAAAGCGTGCTTCACAAGCCACCGCTAGCAGCAATTCATTAATTAAGCAGACTACGGTGAAACAATACATTTCCTAATCTTTGGTCGAAACTATTCCAGCTAGTGATATAATGGTATAAAATGCTTTATAGAACGTACACGCGTTTATCTAAAGTGAGGAAATAATTACGCTACTGTTGTATAAACATTATGCAAATCTCCACCTCACTTCATCAGTATTCCATATTAAATATAACAACAATTGTTCAAGCTCCTAATATATGCAGTTTTCTTTTACTGCAAATTATCGATAATGAGGTAGCTTGTCGCATGATATAGCAGAGTCAGACAAAGCAACATATGACTAATATAAGCACTATGACACATCTCCGAAAACCAAGAGTGCATGACCAGAGAAGGAGAGAAAGAGAAAGAGAAAGAGAAAGAGAAAGAGAGAGAAGAGAGAGAGAGAGAGAGCGAAAGTGTCATTAAGCACGGATTATAAACCTGTAAATTCTGGTTGACATGAATGGACAAGAAGAACCGATTAATTTTAAGACAGGTATAACCCTAAAGGACATAAAAACCACACACATACAGACTTATACACAAATTAACACACACAAGCATTCATAAACCCACATACATACACATATATGCTATGTGGATTTATTATGAGTTCTTGTACGTTTCTATGTCTTAGATGTAAGTGATTCTTCTGGATCCCGTATCAGTTTGGTTCATGTTCTTCCTTCCCAATTTTAATCATGTTTTGTAATTTATTTATTCATTGTTATATATTGCTTTCGAATCTCTCTCTCTCCTCTCTCTCTCTCTCTCTCTCTGGTAGCTCCATCTTGGATTTGAAAGAGGTACGGCATACCTCCGACATCTGTATTACGATACCTGATAATTTGCACATTGGGAAAAACGTAGATATTTTAATTTTTAACAGCTGTTGTGCTTATGGATGACAGCGATGGCATGAGGCGCGAGATTGCATAAGGTTTATACAACTCTTACATAATTATTTCGTCATTTTACTGAAACGCGTGTATGACCTATAAATCATTGGATAATATATGTTTTCTGCTCATTATGATTTCTTTATTATTTAGAATGTGTTTCACCTAGTCGCCTATTAGAAGATTTATTCCCCGTGTCATACTACACTGAATACAGGAGTAAAGTGTGGTACTGAATACTATATTTTGTGACGTGTCGCACATTAAAGTGCATTTCTTTGATATATAGGTATATGCAAATATTCTTTCAAAAACGTTTCATTTAATTTTTCCGAAATTCAATTGTTTTCCATCCTTAGAGTTGAAAAAGTCTCAAGGGCTGAAACCGGTACTAAAATGGTTTTTATGCTAAAATTATTTTAGCCTTTTCTACCTTGTCATTTCCCTATATATTATTATATATATATATATATATATATATATTATATATATACATATATATGTAAGTATGTATATATATGTATATATGTATGTGTATATATATATATATAATATATTATATATATATATATATTATATATATATATATATATATATATTATATATATACATATGTATGTAAGTATGTATATATATGTATATATGTATATATGTATATTATATATATATATATAATATATATATATTATATATATATCTTTTTACTCTTTTACTCTTTTACTTGTTTCAGTCATTGACTACGGCCATGCTGGAGCACCGCCCCCAGTCGAACAAATCGACCCCGGAACTTATTCTTTGTAAGCCCAGTACTTATTCTATCGGTCTATTTTGCCGAACCGCTAAGTGACGGGGACATAAACTAACCAGCATCGGTTGTCAAGCAATGGTAGGGGGACAAACACAGACACACAATCACGCACACACACACACACACACACACACACACACACACACACACACACACACACACCACACACACATAATATATATATATATATATATATATTTATATACATATATACGACGGTCTTCTTTCAGTTTCCGTCTACCAAATCCACTCACAAGGCTTTGGTCGGTTCGAGGCTATAGTAGAAGACACTTGCCCAAGGTGCCACGCAGTGGGACTGAACCCGGAACCATGTGGTTGGTAAGCAAGCTACTTACCACACAGCCACTCCTTTATATATAAATAAATGAAAGCATTCTGTAACTTCATAGAGGCATGAAGACCACTGTGAATTGATATGAAAGGATTTTTTTCCGCCCCCATTTCATTTCCACATGTTCCATTTATGCTGATAGTATGATTTTGGTTGACAACATATATATTTAGTTCAGTCTCCTGGCACCCTGATTATATACCTCAGCCAAAATTATATTAACTATAGGTCATGAGATATTTCTCACAGATGGGGAAATCTGAATTTCCAGCACTCGTTTCTTTGTTAATGGAATATAAGAGAAACCGTTTCCTTGGAGAAAGAAATATAGATCATAAGTTATACTAACAAAGGACATATCCTAAAATCCCTTTACCCAGCAGGAATCTATACAAATTAAAGAACTGAAGCATCGATTTACTTTCACAAAGAAGGTGCTTCATTCAGTACTTTGTAGGACGTTATATTTTTTAAAACGTATCTGCATAGAAAATAACATCTATAATTATATACTTTGGTTTTTTTTAACGTTTTTTTTTGTAAAGAGAGAGAGAAAAGTACTGCATATTCAAACATGGAGATAAAAGAAATACTTCGGATATTTTCTGCTAGTAATATGGTTGTAATGTTGAAATATAATACAGCGGAAATGAAAAGAAGAAAGGAATGAAAAAATGGATATGGTAGAACAAAAAAAAAAAAATGATTCGGTAAGATATTCAATACAAAATCACAATACTATAATAAAAAATGATAATAATAATAGTAATAATATAATAATAATAATGATGATAATAATAATAATAATGATAATAATAATAATGATAATAATAATAATAATGATGATAATAATAATAATAATAATAATAATAATAATGATAATGATGATGATGATGATGATGATGATGATGATGGTAGTAGTAGTAGTAGTAGTAGTAGTAGTAGTAGTAATAATAACGATAATGATAACAACAGCAACAACAACAACAACAGCAACAACAATAATAATAATAATATAATAATAATAATAATAATAATAATAATAATAATAATAATAATAATAATATCAAGTAATACACGTTACCGATTATGTAGTGGATGAGAGATATATCGTTTTATATTAATATTAGTGATTGCGTAGAAGCATTAAAATTTATGGAAAAGTGTTATATCGTATAATTATATAATGGAATGTAATAAAGAGACACAAACAGCAAAAAGGATTGCAGTATTTTAATTCCGACTCTCTAAGCACCGGGATCGAATCCCGTTAATGAAGTATTCGAAAATTATTCTTACAAAATGCTATCATAGTTAGAATTATACATCTGTGACGGTGAATTATATTGAATATGTACCTAACACTGTATACGTGGCCGCGGTCGACATAGCATATCCCTGTGGCAAGAGGCTCGAAGAGAAAGAATAGAAAGATCTGAACATCTATAACAATTTGAAATGGGACACACTCAGGTTGTGGGCAATGAAGAGAATTGACATGATATCAGTAGTAATTGGGGTTCTTGGAAGTATCTGCACTCAACTACCAATATGGCTTTAAAAGATTGTACAAATGTAAAGATAGATCACCTACAAAAATTACTTTTGCTTGGAAGTGCGAGATTTCGCGGCAGGGTTCTTGAAGCATGACTAGTAAGCAAGTGTCACCTTAGTCTGCCGGCTATGGACAACTGATACGTTCCATCCTACCCAGCAAAATAAGCTAAGAGTTTTAACCACATTATAGTAGCTGTGCCTATAGTAACGTAAAACTGTAAAGGTTGTGCCTACAATAATGGAAGCTGTAAAAGTTGTTCCTATACTAATTGGTGTATTGGGAACTCTAAATAAAGATATAGACAAATGCTTGTAGGAAACTCGTATAGAATTTCCTGTAGAGCTTCTACAGAAAGTTTGCCTCTTATGGAGAGGAAAGATTATTAGGAGGATCTTCAGCATTTGAAATACTATTGAAGGACTGTGAATACCTAAGGTTACATTTAGTAACACGCTACCCACATAAAGAGTAATCCACTGCCAGGAATAAGTATGAACCCGAGTCAACACAAAAACAACATTATCAACAACAACAACAACAACAATAATGATTTCTTTTATTTGCCACAAGGCTGAAGGATAAGGTAGACAATACCAAGACAAACATAAAGTGTGGGGGTATACATATAATGAAAGGATAACAAAAATGTAAGTATATACGGTATACACTGAAAAAGAAGGGACATATACATAGCATACAAAAGTTTTAAAAATAGGGTTGTGGAGGATGATAGATATGCAGCCCTCCTAAGCTTTTATGATGCTTATATTTTCTTTTATGAATTCTCCGTCGAATTTTTCCACAAATATGAAGTATAGAAGATGTATAATCAAAATTATACAGCTTCTCAATGTTACGGTTTGTCAAGTTAAAAATTCAAATGCATCGCATTTACCTTGTTTATTGTTATATAATTTAATTGTTAGCTAAAATTCTAATAAGGCGATCGGTTGGTAGAATAGCTACAGCTTCAGACAATAATGACTGGCGGTATTACATCCTGTTGTTTACGTTCTCAGTTCAAATTCTGCCAAGGTTGCCTCTGAATTTCGTCCTTACAGGGTGGATAAAAATAGATTCAAAGTGAAATACTGTGCGTAAATCGTCTAACTTGCCCCTTAAATTTGCTGGCCTTGCACCAAAATTTGAATCAATTATTAAAGACTAGAAATTATGCCAGACCAGAACACGTAATTTATCTCAACGACTTATATTTTACGAACTTTAAATAATTCTGTATGTTTTAACCCTCATTAAAGAACTTTTGAATATATTTAACCCACAATCATGAGAGGCTCTTCTTGAACACCTATAATGCATTTATGGGTAACTAAATATTTTAACATGATTTCTACAAGGTTGATAGCAACGACACAAATTGCCTTTCTCAATAATATTTTGTGATTTTCCAATCCACTATCTCAATGGCAACGCCTTTTTATTTCTGTTTTCATTGCTAAACTTCGTTTTACAAATTCGCTCTTCCAGCAAGATTTTACATTACTTTAAACACCCCGAAAAATCGTTTGGTACCAATTATTTTACGCAGTTTCGCTTCGTCTATATTTTCAAAACACAATTCCTTCTTTCCACCGCTCTCTCCCTCTCTCTCCCCATCTCTCCCCTCCTATCTCTCTCTCCTTCTTTCAATTTCTCAATCAGTCTCTCTGCCTCTCACTGAACTATTCCTTATTTGCAGAAAATTATACGTTATCATTTCAAAGCTTTGAATCTTCCGATCCGGAATGAAGCAGCCTGCAGCTTCTGCGCATTTGGTTATAGAATTCAAAATGACATAATTATTTAATTCTTACCTGCGTGTGCATGCGAGGGGTGTATGTAATAAGTGTGGCTGTGGGGACATGTATCTATGTAGGTGTATACATACATACCTATATATCTACATACTTACATATAAATATATATATATATATATATAAATATATATATATATATATATATATATATATATATATTATATATATATTATATATATATATATGTATATATATGCACACATACACAAACACACGCAGACACACACATACACACATATATATATATATATATATAAATATGTTGAGTGAAACAGCCTGCTACTTACAAGCATGCGCTACTTACGTAATTATATTTTCAAGTAGTTAACGTTTACATGCTATGAGTATATACATCTTTATATATGCATATGCATATATATGTGTGTGTGTGTGTGTGAGTGTTTGTGTAACGTTAGATATTACCCGAGTGCATGCGCGTGCGTGTGTAATAAACAATCGTTTCACATCAAAATAAACCAATTAAGAGAATAACGTGAATAACAACATAACGAATCAGTCGAACCGCAGATTTACGGTAACTGACGCATTTACACGCGGAGAAGACTTTGAAAAACAAGAAACTAAAATAAAGACAAATTGTTTTTTTTACCACGAAGTATTTTCGCAAAGACAGATATACAAATAATATAAACATAAGAGAATAAATTTGTTTTTTGTAATCCTCAACGGTATCCTATGTGCAAAACAAACATAAACAGATTCGCCTGTCTTCTACACAATAATCTTCTGCTTACATCAGTATGAAGCAAAAGTAATATAGCTTTAATTGTTATATGTATACAAGGTGCAGGAGTGGCTGTGTGGTAAGTAGCTTGCTAACCAACCACATGGTTCCGGGTTCCGTCCCACTGCGTGTCATCTTGGGCAAGTGTCTTCTGCTATAGCGCCGGGTCGACCAATGCCTTGTCAGTGGATTTGGTAGACGGAAACTGAAAGAAACCTGTCGTATATATGTATATATATATATATATATATTATATATATATGTATGTATGTATGTATGTGTGTGTGTGTGTTTGTCCCCCTAGCATTGCTTGACAACCGATGCTGGTATGTTTACGTCCACGTCACTTAACGATTCGGCAAAAGAGGCCGATAAAATAAGTACTGGGCCTACAAAGAATAAGTCCCGGGGTCGATTTGCTCGGCTAAAGGCGGTGCTCCAGCATGGCCGCAGTCAAATGACTGAAACAAGTAAAAGAGTAAAAGAGTAAGTGTATATATAGGCGTAGGCAGGGTTGCGTGGAGCTGGCAAAAACGTTAGCACGCAGGGCGAAATGCGTAGCCGTATTTCGTCTGCCGTTACGTTCTGAGTTCAAATTCTTTGTAAGCCTAGTATTTATTCTACCGTTCTCTTTTGCCGAACCGCTAAGTTACGGGACGTAAACACACCAACATCGGTTGCTAAGCGAAGGTGGACACACTATTCTATCTCTCTCTCTTGTTCTTCCTTTCTGTTTTTTCTCCCACTTTTTCTCTAATTCTTCTCCTCCCCCTTCACCATTCCCCCTCTCTCTCTCTCACTCTTCCTCTTTGACTTTCTCGTTGCTCACACATCATCAACGGCTAGCTATATTTCTTTTTTCCACTTCCTTCCTAAAGACAAGACTGTCTCTTCTCAGAGCTCATTTTTCCAGCGTTCACCACTTCATCTCGTTATGGCTTAACAGCCCCCGCCCCCGTTTGGTTTTAGTGTTTTGTTCTTACTGTCCTGTTTTTGTTATCACTTTAACCCTTCGCAAAAAAATCATAAATTTTAATTAATTTGCTTTGCGGGAAGGACTGTTTTAACGAAGTCGCGTCTTGTTCTTACCTTCGAAATGCGGAGTAGATAAAACAGGGGACAACTGATGAAGGGTATTTTCTTTATGTTCTCTGTCTCGCTTTTCTATTTGTTTCTTTCGTTGTTCGACAAAATGTTCGTTTTCCATTCTTTTGTTTTTTGTTTTCGTTTCTCATTTTGTTCACATTTTTTGACGTCCTGTACCTATATATGCATGTATATATACATATATATGTAGGCATGTACCATGTGTGTGAGAGCATATATATATACATGTATATATTATTTATATTTATATTTATGTATATATATATATTTATATATATATATGTACGACGGGTTTCTTTCAGTTTTTATCTACCAAATCCACTCAAAGCTTTGGTCGGGCCGAGGCTATAGTAGAAGACAATTGCCCAAGGTGCCACGCAGTAGGACTTAACCTGGACCCATGTGGTGTGGAAGTGAGCTTCTTACCACACAGCCACTCCTGCGAAATATATATATTTCGTCTATTGAAAGAACCTTTTACTGAAATTCAGAGAAATAAATTTTCGTTAGATTTGAAAACTTAGTTGATTCAATGAAAATGTTTGAAAATCACATTTATGAGATAAAAAATTAT
>NC_043012.1:10422722-10472722 GCF_006345805.1 Octopus sinensis
AAAATATTTAATATACCATGTACTCGTACTTTGTACTTTTTTGTTGTACAATTTTCGTGACGTCCTGTGCACACATATGCATGTATATATGTATGTATATATATGAAACAAGTAATTTAGACGTTTACGTGTGATTGGGTGTCTCCACCTAATAACTTGTCAACATCTAATTATTAAAGTGTAAAAATTATCTGAAAAGTCATTTATCTTAATTTTTTCAAATATATAATTCTGTACCAAGGACATTCTATTTCCTATTCTACTATAGATACACACGTGTGTATAGTATGTTTATATACACATATACACACATATATATATATGTATACACACATACATGCATACACACATACATATATACATACACCTACACATACACATACACACACTCACGCACACGCACACACATACATAAACAGTAGATTAACATAATCTTTGCAAATGATTCCAAAATCTAGAAAGTCATCAATCAAGTGGGTGACCAGACATACCTTCAATCAGATCTTCTGGCTGTTGTCCAAAGGAATAATATGCTGCTGAAAGAGGATAAATTTGAATTAATTCCCTTTAGAAAAGAAGATACTCTGATGCTCCCATACTCCCTTCCTGCAGGTGAAACTCTCATGGTATCCATCAACATCAGAGACTTGAGAATAATTTTGGAGAATAACATAAGCTGGGCCGCTCATATTAACAGTAAAATTGACATGGCGCGAAGAATGTATTCCTGGATTCTCAGAACCTTTGCAGGCGAGAGACATCCACACCATTATCCTTCTCTTCCCCACTTTTGCCAGACACCTCCTTGAATACTGTTGTCTACTGTGGTCTCCCCACACGAAACAAAGTATGAAAAATGAAGCACCACAAAAGTTAATTACAAAAACGATTGATGGCGTGACTAGCATTGACTATTAGGGTCGATTAGATAAAGCTCAAGTTTTATTCTCTCCAACGCCGCCGTGAGCACTACATCATCGGCATGAAGTGTTGATATCACCTTTAAAATACATCCCAGACTTGGGCCCCGTGCTATCCGCCTACAACATAAATCACATTTGCATCTCATAACAACAATACGGCACAATTATTTCACCTCAATTGGCCCCGCTCTCTTTAACATTCCATCAAAATACATTAAGACAGAAACATACCTCATGAAGTTCAAGAAGTCTTCGGACAAATTTCTTCAAGAAATCTCGGATATGTTTCCGTAAACAATTACTCTCCACATGAGTAGGCCATGTCGTCTGATTACTGATTTGAATGACTTCACCAGGTGGTGCTCTTAAGTTAGACATGGCCCTGATCAATACTGGTGGACACCTATCAAAGTACTCATAATGTTTGGGTCAATTTCAGGCAAATAGTAGAATAAAGCCATTAGCCACGCCAAGTTCTCCACGCAGTGAGTTCAAGCTTAGGACGTAGATACTACTAAGTGAATCTCTTAAGATTCTGCTGTAAGCGCAGAATGGTTTAAGATTTCAACACCAACGTCTCAGTTGGTTGGACACCCATAGTCTATTTAAGGGTTGATCACAACTCAGTAAACCAACGAAATTTAGCATAAATTATGCAGTGACTATCGGAATAAATTCAATCGTACATATAGAGAATATAGAGTTTGGTATTTTATTTATTACACACGAATAAACGACTATATTTTATTAACCCAATAACTAAATTCTTCACGTTTAGTTGTAACTTATGAATGACAAAAGTAGTGCCGTCACCGTGACCTCGGGTCATCACCATGGATTGACCAATCAGAAGCAGCGCTCGCAGTATCTGACATATGTTAGATACCAAAAATATCTCAAAGTGTTCTCACTCACATGTGTGTAATAAATTATATTTCAATATTGCTTAAAACCGAGATATTTCTTCAAGAGTTTCACTTATCACCAGCTTAATATTGTTAAATAAATTATATAATCCCCTTTTAATCTGTTTTGAAAGTATATTACGTATTGTGACTAGATATCGTATTCAATGCAAATGGTGGTTCCTTCTTGCTACGAGCAAGCTGAAGAAAATTTTACAGCGTTAACCTCTCCAACGTAGAAGTCACACGAATAGCTCTTCTATATAATTAAATACGAGATCATTATTCTCGAGGGTATGAGAGGATCAACATGTCACCCTTGTACATCTATCTCACTCTATTGCTCTCTCTCTCTCTCACTTTCTGTCCCTCTCATATACACATGCACACAGACATACAAACACATGTTAACATATATAAATACTAGGAGGTGCTGAAAAGTTCCTGGTTTTGGGTAAAAGAAAATACAGGAGGATCAATAAATTATGACTTTATTCCAAATACTCCTCTCTCAGATTCACCCACTTTTTGCAAATTTCTTGAATTTTTTTCTAAGCGCTCTAAAATAACTCAGAAAACTGGTCCTCCAACCCAAGCCTTTTGCTCTTAGTGCCAGGCTTCTTTCACTTTCTGCCTACCAAGTGTGCTCACACGTTTCTGGTCAGCCCGAGGCTATAGTAGAAGGCTCTTGGCCAAGGTGCCACGCAGTGGGACTGGACCTGGAACCATATGGTTGGTAAGTAAGCCTGCTACCACACAGCCACGCCTGTGCCTATATATATATATGAAACACGCATTGAGTCGAAACAGGGCAGCTGATGAAGGGGAATATTCCTTGTGTTGGTTGTCTTGTACTCTGTTTTTTCGTTGTTAAAAAAAGTCCGTTTCCTTGTTTGATTTTTTGTTTTCGTTTCTCGTTGTGTTCTACGTTTATTTGTGGTACCCTGTACACATATATGCATGTATATATACATATAGATGTAGGTATGTACATATATGTATGTATGTATGTATGTATATGTTTTATTCATTAAATTGTTATTATATGATTGAACGCTCGCGTCGTTTTCTTCTTCTTCCAAGTAAGTTTTATTTCAATATATATATATATATATATATATATATATATATATATATATATATGTATGTATGTATGTATATTGCGAGGGGATATTAAGATAAAGAGACTGCAAGCTTTTCGCCAAAGCTATATATGATGAATATTGTTGTATTTCGAGATGGTTACTTTTTTTGCTAAATACCACGTGGACTAAATTAACAAACCACTACATACTTGTTGTTTACCTAAGATTTATTATTATCTTATTTTAGTGTCCTTTGTCTGAAATCTTTTGTCACATGTCCTCTGACCTCTTCTGCGACTCGCCATTCCACCCGTCTCCTCTTGTTTTGTGAAGTCCATTGTCACTTTGGTGTTGTATCCTCATCTTGCGTCTGTATCTCTGAGTGCGTTCGTGCGTGTGTATATGTGTGTGTATGTGTGGGTGTGTGCGCGCACTCACGCGTGTCACGTGTGAGGTACCTGTCTGTGTAAATTGTATGTGTGCTTTGTGTTTATATGTGGGTTTGCTTACTTTACTGTTTGCAGCCGTCTCCTGTATTTTGTCATTTGTTATTGATTTTCTCATTTATTTTTCTATATTTGTCTCTATCTGTCTTTAGTATCTGTATGTGTCTTTCATACGTGTGTGTGAGTGTGTGTGGTATTGTGCATTATTCTGTTTGTATTTGTCGTTTTTATTTTTTTAATTCTTTGCTTTCATTTTGTCTTTAGTTTACCTGTTGCGTAGTGTCGTGGTGGTGGATGTTATTGTTTCATTTGTGTTTTCTGTTGAAGCTCGGCCTGTCTGCTTTTAAGTTTGTGGCCTCTGCAACTTTTTTTAAATGTCTTGTTTGTTCTAT
Organism: Octopus sinensis; assembly: GCF_006345805.1. Taxonomy (NCBI): domain Eukaryota; kingdom Metazoa; phylum Mollusca; class Cephalopoda; order Octopoda; family Octopodidae; genus Octopus; species Octopus sinensis. Next base: position 10,426,474 of record NC_043012.1, read on the forward strand.
GTGGTGAAAATACCTTAACATTTATATTATTAACCGAGCTGTTTCTGTTCTAATGAAACATGTTTTTAGAGCACTGGCGAGTTTTTCTTCTCTTGGAGTCCCTATCAGTGTTCAACTATTTGCTCTCCTATGCTATGTGCTGTCTCCCAAGTGTATGTTGTTTTCTTGCTTCTGGACCGTCCCTCTGTACACCATATGCTATAGACTATATACCTAATCCTACAGATAACCTGTGGGTTCATCCTACACATTATACAATTTTTATTCGTACATGGATGCCTTTTGAATTGTTGTGTTCTAAAGATCAGAGATTTTATGAGGGTTTGTGACCTTTCTACTATTTAATTCGTAGATTTACTTTATCTAATGTGTTCCTAAACAAACATGCTAGTTCGGGCGGTGCACACCGCACAGCGCAATAAACCCCACCTACATCAAAGTACTAGACATCGCGGTTAAAGTCAGAATGAGGCAAAAAAATTAATTTAAAAATAAATAAATATAAAAGCTACATATTCAAACAGTATAATGCATAAACCATATACAAAAGACCCACATACACATATTTAGAACGTAATGGGGGAATATGGAGGAATAAATAAGGAAATAAATGAAAATAATCAAAATAAATGATACGAGTACAGTGTAGTTATCTTAACCCAGATACACAAAAACCCTTACAAAACACATAGAAACATGCACACATACGTACACACAAACATAGATACAGATACAAACGCATGCGCCGATGGGGACGCGCACTATAGAAATACAGAATGGAATAAACAGAACAGGAAGAGATACATGGGATGGAGAGTGGCTAAAGAGGTCACAGGATGTGTAACGGAAAGTTTGAGAAAAACGACACTAAAATAAGAATTATACTAAAGCTGAAGTGAGGAATGAGTATATACCGTGTGTTTATTTGGCAAAGAAAAAGAAAACGACCATTCCGAAATTTAACAACATATGTTTCAATACACGATTTCACATCAGGAGTCTTGCAAAGCAAATACATAAACGTAATAGTTGTTATGAAGTATTTTACAAAATATTAAATAATTTTTAACAATTGGAACAAAATACAGGAGTAAACCATCGCTAATTCATTGAGGTTGGGATTTAAAAGGAAAGAGAATGTTTACATATCATTTGGCCTTGATGAAGAGCGCTATAGTTCAAAGCATCATGAAACCCTGTGCAGAGATATACAAAGAGCATTGAGAATTAAGGCAGCTTATATTTTGTCTTTGAAGTATATAAGGAAAAATAGCCAAAGGCAGAATTGTGAGACCTTTCAGTGATTAGGGCTGAGGTAACTTATTGCATGTGTATAGTTTACGTTCTCTTACTCTGTGATTGCGTATATATATATATATATATATATACATGTGTGTGTGTCTGTGTGTGTCAGTGTGTGTGTGTATGCGTGTATGTTTGAGTGTTTGTGAGTGTATGTGTGTGTGCAAGTGTGTGTGTGTTGGAGTGAGTAATTGAGCGATAGACATGATCGATTTATTGATTTTGTGATCTTTTGGAAGAAAGGCTCATTGACGAATATTATCGTATTGATTGTGTTTAGGTAATTAAATGTATCTATGTATATATATATATATATATATATATATATATATAAATATATGTATATACATATATACATATATATATATACTTATATATACATATATACAAACATATATATACACATATATATTATATATATATATATATACATATTATATACATATATATATACATACATATATACACACATATATATATATACGTATATAATATACCATATATATTCTCACACATACACACACATATATATGCATTCATATATATATAATATATATATATATATAGTCAGATATAAACATATGCGTGTGTGTGTGTAATCAATTGTTATTCACATAGCAGACATCTATCTTCCACCTATATTATACTCAACAATAGATTCACAGATCCATACGCTCACGCACAAGCACACAAACCTCCCTCCGTATTCTTTCTGTCTATATATATGTGTATATGCGTGTGTGCCTGTGTGAGCTTACATGCTTGTGTCTGCGTGTGCGCGTATATATATATATGTATGTATGTGTATATATCTGTATATGTATATAATATATATATATATATATATATATATATATATATACATATATATATATATGTATATATATATATATGTATATATATATATATATATATATATATATATATTATATATATGTATATATATATATATATATATACTTTTACATATATATATATATATATATATATATACATATACATATACTTATACATATATTTACATATCCTTGCGCACATCTCACATCTGTTGTGTTTAAATGTCAAGTGTTGTTATAATGAATAGGTCTCAAAATGGCGATTCGTCAGAGGGTTTTGTTCTGTTACAATACCGCATGGCTCTTGATTGTAAAGAAATGATTAGATGTAGTAGCAACGAAATGCTACGTCTTTTAATCAGCCAATACTTGTAGTATTGTGTAGCCAATCAGTTTAACAAAAGATCACAGCCTTCTTGACAGAAATGCAAAGTTGCATGCAAACAAAATTAAACTCAGATACAAAAAAAATAACGCATTGTAAAGTGCTTTATAAAAATGTTTATGGTTGTGTACTACAAGGGAATTTTATTGCATGTGTGGGGAGATTTATGAATAGAGAAGACAAATATATCGTGGTGTACGACGTCAAAGCGTATATATGAGTAGGTGTGAAGGAGTATGTCAATATGGGTGCATTGTCATTATTTATGTAGGGTATATTTTTTGTTTATACGCAATAATTTCATATGAGAAAATGACACGGGAAGATTAATAAAGACTACAAATTTTCAAGATGTTTGTGTATAGAAACGGACATATTTTACAAAATCGCCGATGCCATATAATATCTACTATTTAATTCATGCCACCCAAGGCACACCAAAAAAACCCTTCAAACATGCAAGAAGGATATGCACCATAGTCCGAAAAAATACCAGACACTTTAGACTGCAAGAACTCAAAAACACCCTCATTGACAAACACTACCCAGTTCAACTCGTAGAGGATGGAATCAGACGTGAAACACAAATCGACGTAAAACCCTGAAGAAATGTTCAACATAGTTATACACCTTTCCCGAAAATACTGCCGTACATAACCGCATACAACTCCAGAAACTAAGATGCCTTCACCATCATCAAGCAAAATCTTCCAATGCTACATAAGGGTCCCAAAGTAAAGGAAATTTTACTCACACATAAGATCATCAAAAGCCACAAACAATCGAAGTCACTGAAAAAGATCCTCACTAGTGCAAAATTATTTTCTAAAATAACGGACGCAAAATTGAAAAAAAATGTGATCGACCAAACTGCCCAACTTGCCCAAACCTTCTAGAAGGATCAGAAATATTTTGTAAAGAGGGAGATAAATTGAAAATCAAATCTGACTTTACTTGTACATCGGAAAAACTTATTTATATTATAAGATGCACGGGCTGCCACCAAATCTGCATAAGGTCCACGGGCTTATCGCTCAGACGCAGATGCACTCTGCACCGACAGCAGATTGCACTCTCAGAATACAGAGTGATACCCTTTAGTGAACACATTGACAGATGCACAAAATAACTGCTAGCACAATTTGCTTCATTGAAAAATATAAGCCAAAACTTAATCATTTCTACCATTTTTAAGTAAGGAAACTTACCTCATTGAAAAATATAAACCAAAACTTAACCATTTGTAACATTTTATTCCATCAAAACCAAATCATGTTAAATTAACAAACCTAATCATTCCCAACATTTTTGATTATCTCCCTTATACTAAATATATCCCTGATTACCTCCCTCTGTTTCGAAATCATCTGCATTACACCATAACGAATAGATATCTCAAAATCGGTAAAGAAATTAATGAAATTTCAAAAGAGAATATGAAACAGGTTATTTCTCCGAAAGCGCTGTCACTAAACACAAAATTTTATTACATTTTCCTAACATGACGGTTTTGATATATATGTTAACCATATAATACAACCTTGTGTAGTTTTTGTTATTCTATTTTGTATTCTATACATCCAAGCACGTGCTTTGACATATCAACCATCTCATCTAAAGATATATACGTATATATATATATATATAGATATATATATATATATATATATATATAGATATATATATATATATAATATATATATATATAGATATATATATATATCTATATATATAGTATATATGCATATATATATATATATATATATATGTATATATGCATATATATATGTATATATATACATATATATACGTATATATGTCGCTATTAGTTGATACATTGTTGAAGGAATTTCTCATAGCAGATGTCTCACATGCTTCTCTGACATGTATATAGAATTTTCAAATCTTATGCATACCTCACACAAATATTAGTTCTACATACCACCTGCTGTGACTATCCGTGCGTGTGCATGCCTGCAATTTGATAACACCTCCTTACTAATTAAATACCAGCTAAAGAAAGTAGATATCTCTCAAGCACTTATGTTATGTAGATCTAAGTTATGTATATTTATATATATGTGTGTGTGTGTGTGTGTGTGTGTGTGTATCGTGTGTATCGGTGGCGATTTTCTTGCTCCGTCTTCCCTTCCTTTTGACTTTTCTCTATTTCTGAAGAAGCCTCTTTCCTTCCTTCCTGAGCGTCTGATAATAGAGTCCTTGTACCATGTCCTCATGTTATTGTTTTTTTCTTGTTTGTCATATGTATACTTACATTCAGACATACATAGAAACATATCTATCTATCTATATACATATATATATATATATGCATAGATAGACAGACAGACATACTGCTAGATAGATAGATAGATAGATAGATAGATAGACAGACAGACAGACAGACAGACAGACAGACAGACAGACAGACAGAGATGCAAATGTTTGGTTAATGAGAAAGACCGGGAATGTTTATTGATCACTACAATCGTTTCGGCTTATATAACATCGATCTCTCACGCGTGGAATATATATATACGTGTGTGTGTTCGTGCGGTGTGTGTGTTTATGTATATATATGTATGTATATATAGACATGTGTGTGTTGTGCATAAATACATTGGAATGCTTTATATATAATTTCCATTTTCCTCTAAAGCCAATGTGTGACGAATCAATCTCGTAATAAATATTACGTTACCTCTGCCTCACGTCATGGACGCATCTCTCTCCCTCTTTTTCTTCCTCTCCCTTTGTCACTCTTCACCTTACTTTCTTTTTTCTCTCTCCTTTTCCTTTCTTATCTCTTTCCATTCAACTAATCACGTTAAAGCGTTATAATTACATTCCCTCTACCTTACGTCATGGACGCTTCTCTCTCTCTCTCTCTCTCTCTCTCTCTCTCTCTCTCTCCTCTCTCTCACTCTCTCTCTCTCTCTCCTCTCTCTCTCTCTCTCTCTCTCTCTGCTGCAATCACCTGAAAGGGTCACCGATGGGATAATTAACGGAATGAAAAGCAGAAGCATTGGAGGATAGTACAATACGATTCAAAATCGTAAGATTGTGGTTTCGATTCTTGGTCCGGGTGGCGTGTTTTGTTCTTGAGTAAAACATTTCCTTTCACGTTTCTCCAGTTCACTCAGCTGCCAAAATGAGAAATTCTGCGGAAAACCGGTCCTTATGGCTCCAGAAGGAAACGTTTATTTTATTGTTTCTATATAACAGAATACAGTATGATACAATGATATACAGTATATGTATCCTCATTTTTACTACGATGTAGTGCCGAAGTCTATTAGTGTTATTCTCTTTGAATTCAGAATTCACATACCAGTTGCGCGCACAAACACAGGGAAATAACAATAAATACGTATTATATATCTAATCATAGGCGCAGGAGTGGCTGTGTGGTAAGTAGCTTGCTAACCAACCACATGGTTCCGGGTTCAGTCCCACTGCGTGGCATCTTGGGCAAGTGTTTTCTGCTATAGCCCCGGGCCGACCAATGCCTTGTGAGTGGATTTCGTAGACGGAAACTGAAAGAAGCCTGTTGTATATATGTATATATATATATATATATATATATAAGTGTGTATGTGTTTGTATGTCTGTGTTTGTCCCCCTAGCATTGCTTGACGGCCGATGCTGGTGTGTTTACGTCCCCGTCACTTGGTGGTTCGGCAAAAGAGACCGATAGAATAAGTACTGGGCTTACAAAGAATAAGTCCCGGGGCCGATTTGCTCGACTAAAGGCGGTGCTCCAGCATGGTCGCAGTCAAATGACTGAAACAAGTAAAAGAGTAAAGAGTAAAGAGTAATCAAATGATTAGCATCCGCAATTCTAAAATGGACACAAGATATTTAATCTATTCAGTAATTTATCATTTAAAACAATATTTCATTTATTTACCATGCTTCACCACCTGCAGACGGTCCTTGAAATATGTGAGTAATATGTATGCTATAATCATTTTACGTATGTAAATGTGGACGATGAAAGAAAATAAAGATGTATTGATAATAAAGAAAAATTTTGGCAGAGATCTAGGAATGACCTTCTACGGAATATGGAGAAGTGCAGATTATTCTATGAAAGTAGAATATACTTTTAATATGAGAACACTAATATATGTATGTGTATGTGTATTTTTTAGTGTATGCGTGTGACTTTTCAACGTAGATCTATGTTTGTGCACGCGTAAGTAATTAAACGCGAAAATGCGTGTTGCTGGAGCCAATGTTGTCCGTTTCTGCACGTTGGGTACTATCTCATTTACCGATGGAAGTGCCGCAGGAGATGTATATTTTCTTGCTTAAATTTAAGCACAAAATCTAATTTCTAGTACAACATTACGAACAGTGCAAAAGTAGATCACAATTTTCTCCAAGACACATTAATCCTACTTAACACGTTTATGTTCAGAGTTTCATATTCCAAAGATAACCAAGATATGATTACGCTTTGAGAGTGCTTTTTATCTTGTGGACTTGTTATATTTTAGCGGAATGAAAATGTGCGCCGTCAGTTAATATATATATATATATATGTTAATAAAATAGAATATATGCATATATATAAACATATATGTACGTACCTACCTCTACATGTACATATACACGCATATATGTGTACAGGACACCAAAAAGACGTCGAACACATAGAGAGACGAAACACATAGACACAAACCAAGGAACAAGACAAGCAAAAAAAAGGAGAGATACAGGACAATAAGCACAACGAAAAATCCCCTTCTTCAGTCGCTAAGATTTCATCTACTAAACGTTTCGAAGGATAAAAGCGAGACGTATACTTCGAAGAAGAAAACTTCCTTCCCGCGAAAAGCAAATCAATTAAAATTCTGAGATCTTTTCGCAGAGGGGTAAAAAAAAGCAAGACGGTAACGACAGTACAACATATAAACAGTAAAAAATATATATATAAACAGTGGAAAAATAAATATATAACAGTGAGAGACAGGACAAGGAGAACAAGATAAGAAGGGCTGTTAACGCCAGACGAAAAAAGTATTGCAAACGCTGGATTATCGTGGAAGACGAGAGAGGGAAAATTTGTCGACCAGAAGCCTTACAAGGCGGGCGAGAAAAGACAGGATAGCAGTTACGACGGAAGTATCGTCGCAGATGGATGACGGGAATGGGGGAGGAGGAGCAAGAGGAAGAGAGAGAAGAAGGGGAATGGTGCGAGGAGACTATGAAGAATGGTGAAAGGGAGAGAGAGAATGAAGAGTGAGAGAGAGAGGAAGAGACAAGTTAAGTGAGGGAAAAAAAGACGAAAAAGGGAATGGGAGAGAAAGAAAGAAAGATGCAGAGTCGCGTGAGAGTTAATATCAAGGCTAACTTGATATATATATATATATATATATATATATATATATATATCAAAGACTGAACATGTTGAATGTTCTTATTGAAAGCTCTTCTGTATTAGGCATGTAAGTTCCTCCTTATAAATATTCACACATGTACATTGATGTGAAATTCGTGAATATTTTCGGATTATTCAACTCTCTTTTACTAGGAAATAATATGGTACATAAACAGCAGGGATTTGTCTAGGCTAGTGTGATTTACCACGGTAAAAGACAAAGACACTAAATTGCAAACTCCATTTTACTGTTTCACTGGAGAACGGCTAAAGATTCGAAAAGTTTCAGACAAACAAGTCCTGTAGTTTAATTTTGAATTAGGAATGCTGGGCAAAGCTGAGCACTGGCGGGAAGTTTACCTTGTTATGATTTTTCTTTATACGCATGTATTTATATATGTGTATGTATTGATCGCTGTTACTTTTAAAGATAATCATCCATAAGTGTATGCGTGTGCATGCCTGTACATATGTCTGTACGAGTGTGTATGCATGTACGTATAGGGAAAATGAGAAAGAGAAAGGAAACTGAGAAAAGTAGCCAATAAAAAAATTGAACCACCATAAAGAAAAAAGAAGTTATAGATTGGTGGCTGAAATCACATTTAAACAATGTTGAAACGAATGTGTATATATGCGCATTTGTGCATCTATATATAGGTATATATATATATATATATATATATATATATATATATATATATATATATATACATATGTACTGATATAGAGACATAGTAGATAGATAGATAGATAGATAGATAGATAGATAGATAGATAGATAGATAGATAGATAGATAGATAGATAGATAGATAGATGAACATTCACTTGTATACCACTTCAACGTCAAATAGCATTTCATTTTTCATTATATTTTTCATTATTTCCAACATTCACCTGGCGTCCATTTAAAGTATACATTTTGATTTTATTGTGAAGCATCTCAATTATTCACACAGCTTATAATTATCCTCTGTATACTCCTTCACTTAACTTTAACCCCTTATTCCTCGTGAAATGTGCTAAGAAAGCTAGTTTATAAACACTTCTTCTTCTCTGAAGAAATATATGATTTTAAGCTATAAACAAAAGTCTCACGACTACTTCTATCATTTGAGGAAATTTATTTAGCATAAGTCCTAATTTCATTTCATCTACTTTTCTTACTTAATTTCGTTTCAACTATTTTTCTTACACTTTCTCTCTTAGATAGAGTAAAAACAAACAATTTGTGTGGCAACATTCGCAGCTGCTCAACATTATTTTCCGATTTAATAAAGAAAAATATGTCTTAAAATGTCCACAAAATAGTGAAAATTAAATTTATTTCCTAGGTCACCAGCCATGAATAATGCAAGACGTTGAACAGAAACTCCTAACTGTTCAATGTTTTTCCTTTCTTCCTTCTTTTTCTCTCTGATTTTCGTGTTTACGCTTTTGTTTATTCGTTCGTTTCAGGATTAATATACATTTTTCACTCTGTCATGGCTTCCTAGTTTTTCATGGACGTTGTAATTAATAAATTTTATTCTTTTCTTTACGTTTTGACTTCTGTTAATTTTGTTCTTCATGTAACACACTAATCAAAATTTCCCCTTCATAAAATAATGCTTATATCATACACATTCATCAATCTCTTAAAACTTTCTAAAATCAATTCGAATAATTGAAATTTGTAAACATTACCGACTACTTTTCATATCCTTTGGTTCTGCTTATACAAACAAATCTTCTAACACCTTCATACATATGACATATTATCAAAACAGGTGATGGGAAAATGTTTCGGTATTATTTATTCGTTGTTACACGCGTTTAATCTGCTAATAAGGATTACAAAACTGTACAGGTAGGGGAAGCATATGAGATGTCTCTAATTAGAAATTATTCACATACAGAATCAAATAATACAATATTTTTACTATTTGATTCTCTATCTAAAGAATTTCTGATAGGAAATCTCTTACATGACTTTTACAACATGTAAAATTTTGTAACTCTTATAAGCAAATGAAAAATGTGTAATAGTAAATAAACGATGCCAAAATATTTTCCAATCCGATGTTTTAATATTACTACTCAGCAGAAAATATTGTCCAGTATTTTCAACTCTTGTGCATGCATTACACAAATATAATATTTGCATATGGATTTGGAATACTTAAATAAGCAGACGTGATTTAAGAGACAACAGCTTGTATTTAACTCTATCTATATTGTTTGTCCCTCCTCGAGCCACGCCTGGCTCATTAGGGCCGGTTTACCAGTTTCCTTGGCGTATAGGTTCCCCACCGGGACGCCGGTCCGTCGCAGGTGAGCTGCAAGATGCAGGAGGAAAGAGTGAGAGAAAGTTGTGACGAAAGAGTCAGCAGAAGTTCGCCATTACCTTCTGCCGGAGCCGCGTGGAGCTTAGGTGTTTCGCTCATAAACACACATATCACCCAGTCTGAGATTCGAACTCGCGATCCCTCGACCGCGTGTCCGCTGCTCTAACCACTAGGCTACGTGCCTCCACACTTTATCTATATAATATCACATAATATGCATTTGGCATACACTTCCAACTTTAATAGTAGGTAACAAGCATACCACTTTCATTTCTCTGTTTTCTCATTCCACATTCCTTCTTTGATTCAAAGTAATTTTTAATCACATGCATTCCTACACTTCCTTAGTATCTTACTTATTTCATGTGTTTCTATCAAGCTTAAAATTTCGAAAAGTTTTTGTGAATTCTATTTTTCTATTAGATAATGGTTTATATTAAACTTACTTCTTCCAACATGTTAGATCGCACTTGTAACAGCGAACACAAGAGCAATATTTTTACACAATTTTCGCTTCATAAATTCATATTTATCTTCCCGTAAATTTATAACAGCTTGTATGTAAGTCGTAATGCTTCACTTTCTAATTAGCTCTCAGGAAAACTTGAAGAGTGGATCTAGGTAACGCTGCTACTTCTGTCAGTATTTGAATCATTGCTGCATGTGCGAGTGTATGTATGTAAGTATATACGTATATACAAATGATTGTATGTACGTTTGTATGTTTATATGTATGTAGGACTGCATGTAGGTACGTATGTTTGTATGTGTGTGAATATATAGATATTTGTGTATATATGTATACATCTATATGTAATCTAAGTAGAGACTTCAAACTTGAAATCTTCAAAGCCACAGTCGAATCAATTCTACTATATGGCTCAGAAACCTGGACGTTATCAAAGAAGCTTGAGAGGCGGTTGGATGGAACCTACACTCGCCTTCTTATGAGAGCTCAAAATCTCTCGTGGAAGCACCATCCAACCAAAATGCAAATATATGGGAAACTACCACCTGTGTCATCTCTTGTGAAAGGTAAGAGTCCAGTTTGCTAGACATTGTTGTAGAGCTGAAAAAGAGGTATTTCTACTCTTCTCCTCTGGAAGCCATCTACTTGCAATACCAGAGGGCGCACACTCTCCTACCTGATGTAATCTCCAGGGATACAGGCATCCAGCAACAGGACCTCCGTAATGCCATGATGACCGTGAAGTCTGGAGTAGCATGGTAATTCCATTGTCTCGACCACGGTCGAACAATGATGATGATGATATGTAATAAGCATGTATATTTATATCAGTATACAAGTGTGTGTATGTGTGTATTGTGTATGCGTGTGCATGTTTGTGCGTATCTATGTTTGTGTATATGTCTGTGTGTTTGTAAAGTATTATGTAGACCAAAGATGATACATCACGAATGAAAGCCATCTATTCCGGTCATGACTAGTTAAATCTGTTACTTGGTCTACTAGTGTACATCTTGGTCTACTAGTGTACAATTTGTAATATCGTAATACCTACTTTACTTATAAGACGGTGGAGTTGATTTGAGGAAGATTAGGGTTCTATTTCTAAAATGGCGAACGACCAATGAATTGCTAAGTGTTAGGATATAGACTAGCTTTATTCCCCATTACCACCACCACCAACACCAACACCTCCACCACCACCACCACCAAAAAGGAAAATATTGCTATTAATAACAATAAATTGCGAGATTACAAAGCAAATTACAATCATACATACCCAAAAATACTCAAAAAAATACGAACAGATCAAATACATACACACACACACACATATACATCCATATATACATACATGTATACATATACAGTTAAGCAAATGCGCAGAAAACGACGTATAGAACAGCAGAATAAAGAGGAATGCAAAACACCTCAATACTTATATACACAAGAGATAATTAGATAGATAGATAGATAAATAGATAGATAGATAGATAGATAGATAGATAGATAGATAGATAGATAAATAGAGATGGGTAGATAGGTAGATAGAGATAGACAGAGATAGATACGTAGATAGATAGATAGATAGATAAATAGATAGATAGATAGATAGATAGATAGATAGATAGATAGATAGATAGATAGTTAGATAGATAGATAGATAGATAGATAGATAGATAGATAGACATGCAGACAGATATATATATATATAGGTAGATAAACAGATAGGTAGATAGATAGATAGACACAGAGATAGATAGATAGAGAGAAAGAGAGAAAGAGGTGGATAGTTAGAGAGAGACACAGACAGATAGACAGATCGATTAACAGATAGATAGATAGATAGATAGATAGATAGATAGATAGATAGATAGATATGTTTCTTTATTAGCCACACAGGGCTGCACACAGATAGAACAAATTACAAGGTAGAGCTTTTCTTTTGAAGGTTTAAAAAAAAAAAAAATAAAATAAAAAATAAAATAACAAATAAAATAAAAAAAATAGAAATAGGGGGGGTCGATCAAAAGGGATCGTAAAAGGAGAGAAAGAGGACAAAAAAAGGGGGGTTAAAAAAAGGGGGAGAGGAAAAAAAATTGATCAATAGGGATCGTTATCACAGAAATGTCAATATGAAGTGTAAAGGGGAGGACAGGTGAGGTTTACCCGTGGAAAGAAAAGCCTACGGAAAAGACCACGGTAACCTCGGTCAATGAAGTCACATGTATATTTCTTTTTTTTTTTTGCAAATAAGCAACTCTCTGTATTAATTTTACGGTTCATAGAATCATAGTCAAGGTGGCTTCGTCATTCATACGTGCCATCCTTGCTACATTCACCCATCTTTTTTTAAAACATTCACTAGACAAACTTGCCTCTCTACTCTCACTTTTTTCTTCAAGTGATACTTGAAGAAGTTGATGAGAGATTGACCAGAGAGGAAAGTGTTGTCTCTAATCCTTTCAGACGCGTCCACCAGATACATTCTTTCGCCATAGCCACAAATGATAAAAATAGCTCTTCCTTCCCGTTTGAAGGAAGGAGGCGTGACGATATAACGATAGACTCGGCTGATAAACCGACACGTCCCACACGTGACAGCAGTCGTTCGACATAAGCCCACAGGTGGGAAATTGCTGGACACTGCACGATTGCGTGCAGAGCGGTTCGTCGCTCTGCCCGCATCTCGGGCAGGTCGGCCCCGTGTTTCTCGAGTCATGCCTATAGAGCTTATCCGAAAGGGTAGCGCTTTCAGCACCGCCAGGCCAGGGATCTCTGGAAGTTGTCCATAGGTCCCGGGCCGAAAGTCGTTTGAAACAGGCGGGTCAGGTATTCCTCGTCGACGCCCAGGTTTGCCCCGAGCTCGTCGTCGTACCTCCCCTCCACTAATCCCCTATAGAATGCTTTGGTTGTTTGAAGTCACTCAAGGTCGACCCGGGACGGCAGAGTTGCTTGAGAGCAACGCGACACTCGCGGGGCCATTCGCCCTTCTTCGGCATCTTTTTGATCCACGACTGTAGTTCGGTCATGGAGACGAGTTGCGGGAATGCGTGCCTCACAAACGGCGACCACACCTGTCACCGTCGTCTATATAGAGCCCGAGAGATGTCGCAGTCTCAGCGCGTGTCTGCGCATCATCAACCACGACATGCCCAGCCCTCCTTTTAACGGGTGTTGACAGCAAATGGATCGCCTGACCATCGGGACGCATCCTTTCCACAAGAAGCGGAAGAGGATGCGTTCTAGTTTGGTGATGGTAGGGTCAGGACAAGGTACGACGGTCAGGCGGTAGTAGATGATGGACGCGATGTACGCGTTCACCACCTCCGCCCGACCTTTTAGGACAGTTTCCTCTCGGCCCATTGCTGGGCGAGAGTGACCACCCTACTCGTTATCTCGTTCCAGTTCTTCTCCATTTGGAGGTCCGGACGGAACCAGACGCCGAGCAACTCAACCGGGCCGTCTGTCCAGCGTCCCACGACGGAGGTACTGGTGGACGGCATGGGTTGCTTCTCCAGGTGCCGAGCCGCAAGCCCACTGACTTTTCCCGTTGATTTTTGCTCCTGTCACCGCTTCGTAGTCTTTCAGGTCTCGCCGACCCGCTCGATGTGCTCGTGGATTGACACTATGACGGTGACGGTCGTCCGCGTATGCAGACACGCTCGTCCCGCATCCTAATTCTCGCGGGATGCCCCTCAGAGTCGCCAGCTTCCGCAGTAGTGGCTCAAGAGTCAATACGTATCGAAGCGCCGAGAGGGGGCATCCCTGACGGAGCGAACGTGCAATGTCGAAGGGTCTCGATAGATGTCCATTTACGCGAATTACCGAACGGATGCCCTGTACAAGGCAGCTATCCAGCCGCGGAAGACGGGACCGAAACCAGCCGCTCTCAGGACTGCCTCCAAGTATCGATGGTCTACCCTATCAAAGGCTTTCGATTGATCCAAGTTGATCAGGGCCCCACCCATGCCAGGTTCGTTAACTACCCTGTCTATGATGTAGCGCATCAGATGGAGGTTGTCATGGATGCTCCGGCCCGGCACGGCGCACGTTTGTGCGTTGTCAACCAGTTTCTCCATGACAAGCGCCAACCTCTTGGCTAACACCTTTGTCAAAATTTTCAGGTCTGCATTAGCAGAGTGATTGGCCTAAAGTTATCTATAATGTTTCCCTTGTTGGATCTTTCTTCAGCAGAGTTACAGCTCCTCGACTCACAAAACCGGGTATGCTCCCGTTTGCTGCCAGTTGCAGTATACCGCTGCCAAGACGTCCTCCAAACAAGTCTGGCATACAATAGTAAAATTCGAGGGTAGACCATCCAAACCCGGTGATTTGTCCCTCGAGCATTCTGCCATCGCTTCCCGCACTTCCGCCGCCGTGATGGCACCTTCGCAGCACCCTGCCTTTCTTGTCGAGAGTCGTGGCAGGCTATGTAGGTAGGCACTGAAGTCTACCCTACGTTCTTGCCCTCCACTCGTCCCGAACAGTCGGGCAAAATGCTGCTGAAAGGCCTCACACATTTTACTTGGCTCGAGCAATTCGCGCCCCTGTTCATCTACCAGTGACCGAATGGTGGCTTTGTTGCCCTGTTGCGCCTCTGCCACCCGGGCCTCTCTCGCGGCTCCAGATAGATAGATGCAAAGGAATAAAACTTACGCGACAATAAGAGAGAAGAAAAGCGAGAAGGATGTGAAGTTCTGAAGGAAAGATATAGATTGAGTGAGATATTGCGAGGTGAACAAAGAGCCGATAGTTAGACATAAGAATAATTATATTGTTAGATAATGACATATAATGGCTGAATAGAAAATAACGTTACAAGGTATTTTTGAATGGCAGGATTCCCTGAAGATCCTTCCATATTGCATATTAGATGGAGAATAACTGATAACGAATACTTCCGACAGCTGAAAAGCTGAATTAGTAAGTCATAGCACTTTAATAAATGATTACAATGATGAAGTGATTCTATTGACACGTTGTTTCATATGATTGTTACTGGTTCCTAAAAGGAAGATCTGCGATGGTCACGGTAGTGCGATTCTTTATGAAAACCTTAGCATTGTCTTAACAAGGAATACACGCACACAGACATACACACACACACACGCACACACACACACACGCACACACACACACATGCAAACATACATCCACACATTCATGTATCAGAGTATCTGTATGTTTATATGTGTGTGTGTGTGTGTGTGTGTGTGCGTGTAGGGAGAGCGTGCACAATAGGCTATGTATAAGTGTTGGAAAACAGACAAGTGTATGTATGCAAGCTCGTATGTATACGCATAACGAAACAGAAAGAGCGCGAGAGAAATATAATCCTATATACGTGTGTGTGCGAGCGAGCGCGAATTGATACACACACACAAACACGTGTATTCAATATTTTATGCATATCTTTATATATAAAAGTAAGGTTGTGTGTCTGTCTACTCCGATTTAGATTCCTAACTACTCCCACATTTTGCAGTGCAGTTTAACCAAAACCGGGTATCTTATAGTCGTGATTCATATCGAGCCCCTCTGGGTATTAGCGCGCGTCTACGATGAGTCTACGATTTTAAAAATAATTTACCATCATTTTTTTCCATTTTAATGCATATTTTTAAATATAAGGGAAGTAACTCTCTAAAATGTCTACGATGAGTCAACGATTTAAAAAAAAAATTACCATCATATTTTTTCCATTTTTAATGCATTTTTATGCTATTTTTTAGCTATAACTCTCTAAAAATGCTTTATAGTTATTTCCCTTACAAACCCGAGCAACGCCGGGTGATACTGCTAGTGGTCTGATATAAGTAAATCTAAGACGAATTGGAAACGATTGCTCGAACAATTCTTCTTCGCACTTTCTGACGGTTTCGTACGCCGAAATCGCTAGTCACCGTAATGCATGACACTTCACCTTTTTATAACGGAAGTAAGTTCGATACACTCAGCTCATTGGCGGTCGACATTCTAGAACACCAATGTTTCGACATATTTTGTCACGTCAGCCAGAAGTAACAGGGATCTTTACTCATACATATATACGTACATGCATACATACATTTATACATAAATAAAAAAAATACATACATACGTATATGCATACATACAATCATGCTTACATACATACATACATACATACATACATACATACATACATACATACATACATACATACCTCCATACATACATACATACAATCATTTTTCTATTTTCTCTCCCTGTTTACTTCTGTGTTCTTTTCTGTCGAAGAGCATAGGCTCGAAACGTGAATGACTTTCTCTCTTCAGGGCGTGAAACTAATATATTTGTTGGTTGTTTACACACCCGTCTTCGTCTTTTTTTTCTTTTGTAAATTCTCATTACATAGATACATGCATACATACATATGAGTATACAGGAAATTTTATACAAGACAGAATTGACTGGCTTCATCAGAAACACTACAATCGTTTCGACGCATCAGTATCAACTGCTAATAGCTGTATTTTAGAAATATGTACGTTATTGCATTAATGTGAGTCAACATTAGCTGTACACCTGCACGTCTCGCAGAGAGTAGGGTCCTGAGCATTGCATTTACAGTAGATATAAGTAAAAGAAATAGCATATATTTAATATATATATATTTTTCTTCTTTCAGTAATTTAACTGCGGCTATGCTGGAGCACCGCCCTTAGTTGAACAAATCGACCCCAGGGTTTATTCTTTGTGATCCTAGTACAAAGAATAAGCTTACGATTCTTTTGCCGAACCGCTAAGTTACGGAGACGTAAACACACCCACATCGGTTGTCAAGGGATGGTGAGTGGATAATCATACACACACACACACACACACATACATATATATATATATATATATATATATATTATATATATATATATAGATAGATAGATAGAAGATAGATAGATAGATAGATAATAGATAGATAGATAGATAGATAGATAGATAGATAGATAGATAATAGATAGATAGATAGATATACGTACGGCAGGCTTCTTTTAGTTTCCGTATACCCAATCCACTCACAAGGCTTTGGTAAGACTGAAGCTATAGTAGAAGACAGAGGTGCATACATATACAAACACGCGCTCACACACACCCATACATAGAAAATATACAAACACGGACATCCAAGCACATGAATATGCCGAATACATACATACAGATGCGCACACACACACATACATACATACATACATACATACATACATACATACATACATACATACATACATACATACATACATGCATGCATACATGCATAGGGGGACACACACACATGCGCACAAAGAAACAAAAAGGAACGCTGTGTAAATAACGGACAGAGTCAAGTCTATTGAAAAGATTGCAAGACGCAACGAAAATTTTAGGAAAATATAAATAAGAAATAAATGGAAATTTTACCGGTGAGTGTGTTAAAATATAAGGCACAAATAGAAAATGACTCTCCCCAGACACAACAGTATATATATATAATCACAAAGGATACGGAGTCTGGTACATTTTCAAATCTTTCTTTTAAGTTAACAGAGTATATTTATGCGTGACTAGTTTATTTCATTATTCTGCTATGGTTTAAAATACAAAAGGAAAATGAAAGGGAGATGTTGAAATCCGATATCGCTATAGAATTTACTTTGTATCTGACCTCTTCACCAGTACAAATTTGAAAATTCTATGCTTTACATTATCTCAAAGTATATCTGAACATTCTTATGTAGCTTCATCGAAGGAATTCTGTTATTTATAATTAAGATTTTCATATGAAAGATGCAGTTGTTAATAGAATTTTATATTGATTGGAAGCTACTGTGTCCTATATATATTGTTATGATTTATAAAAAAGATATTCTAGGCTAGTGATAATAACCCTTTCTACTAAAAGCCCAAGGCCTGAAATTTGTTAGGAGGGGATTAGTCGTTTACATCGACCCCAGTGTTTCACTGGTACTTAATTTATCGACCCCGAAAGGACGAAAGCAATTCGAACGCGGTAGAATTTGGAACTCAGAACACAAGGCCAGTGATAATAATACTAACAATAACTATCTGAAAGTTAACCAAACTGTCCCGAGGTTCAATGAAGGTGTCTAGCAGAATATTGTAAGTTATGCCACTGCACATGCTCCGTGCAGCAGAAACACGTGTCGCTCATTTAACTGAGTAATTATGCTGAATTAAAAGAAAAGTTTGAAGAAGTATAAATATCCGTATTCTTTGTAAATTTTTGGATTTACTGTCCCGAAAATATTCAAAATCCAGCGAAGCGAACATGGGTTTCCCACCAAAGGAATTACAATGGGATTGCTCAAACTAAGCGATTCTTGTGCTTCTTACTCTCCATGTAGTTAGCCGGAACTTGGCACTATACGTGAGACCTCTATGCGCATGAGTGGTGACGCATGTGTCAGAACAGGTCAGAAGTCAGGCTGGTTGTCCTGTATGTCAATCAAGTGACAAATTGATGGATGATAGGCCGACGTCTCTGTTTTTTAATGCCATGCGATCTGCCAGTAGATCGCGATCGACGTATTGGGCACTCCTGATACACACATACACACATATGTATATATGTATATATATATATATATATAGTCCCAGGCGCATGGTTCAGTGTTTAGAGCGTAGAGCTTATGATCGTGGGTTCGATTCCCGGACCGGGCTGCATGTTGTGTTCTTGAACAAGACACTTTATTTCACTTTGCTCCAGTTAAGTCAGCTATAGAAATGAGTTGCCAAGCTGTATCGGCCCCTTTGCCTTTCCCTTGGATAACATCAGTGGTGTGGAGAAAGGAGACTGGTATGCATGGGCGACTGGTGGCTTTCCATAAGCAACCTTGCTCGGACTTGTGCCTCGGAAGGTAACTTTCTAAGTGCAATCCCATGGTCATTCATGACCGAAAGGGGTCTTCTCCTCCTCCTCATAGCTCAGTTCTAAATGATAAAGGGGAGAGTTCGACATCATCTCAGATCCATTAGCAGTCATCTCGGGCGGCAAGCAATCTTCATATTTCCGGTAACTTTGCTGAATATATACAATTCTTGCCGGCAAAGGCCACCAACTTCCTGCCTTCCTGGATTCTCGTTCATCTTATATACATACACAAGTATGTTTCGTAATATTTTGGATTCTGATAATCGTATGTGTTGTCTACATAGAGAGATATTATAATTTATACCTTAAGGCGGCGAGGTGGCAGAAAGGTTAGCGCGCCGGGCGAAGTGCGTAGCCGTATTTCATCTGCCGTTACGAACTGAGTTCAGATTCCGCTGAGGTCGATTTGCCTCTCATCATTTCGGGGTCGATAAATTAAGTACCAGTTATGCTCTGGGGTCGATGTAATCGACTTAATCCGTTTGTCTGTCCTTGTTTGTCCCCTCTGTGGTCAGTCCCTTGTGGGTAGTAAAGAAATAGGTATTTAGTCTGCCGCTACGTTCTGAGTTATTCCGCCGAGGTCGACTCAGCCTTTCATCCTTTCAGGGTCGATTAAATAAGTACCAGTTACGCACTGGCGTCGATATAATCGACTTAATCCCTTTGTCTGTCCTTGTCTGTCCCCTCTGTGTTTAGCCCCTTGTGGGCAATAAAGAAATAAGAAACGTTAGCATGCCAGAAGTTCTTAACTGTATTTTGCCCGTCACTACATTCCGAGTTCAAATTCCGCTGAGGTCGACTTTGCCTTTCATCCTTGCGGGGTTCATAAATTAAGTGGCAGTTGCGTACTGGGGTCGGTGAAATCGACTGGCCTCCTCCCCACCCCCAAATTTCAGGCCTTGTGCCTATAATAGAATGGTTTATAGTCTATACCAGATTCTTTAGACATTGGATTCTGGAAATTTAATGCTTCATTTATTTTATTTTTTAATTGTTCTGTTCAAGTTATTCAATTTATGATGGTAGTTTTGCAATGAGCGGTATGGACTTACATCCTAATTTAACGATATAGGATATATACGTTGCATCTTTCTCTCTCTCTCAGTTTCTATCCATCCAGTTATCTATCTATCTATCTATCTATCTATCTATCTATCTATCTATCTATCTATCTATCTATCTATCTAACTATCTATCTATCTATCTATCTCTCTATCTATCTATCTCTCTCTCCATAAATATATATATATATCACTCTCTCCCACTCGTTCTCACTCTTTGTGTGTATATATACATATACACAGACACACATATACATAGGGTGCTCTGCAGATGTATGGGTATACGTGAGTGTATGTTTGTAAATGTATGTATGCATCTGTTTTTATGCTAGTGTGTGAGAGAGAGTGTGTGTGTGTTTGTATCTGTGCGTGTAACAGAATCATAATGCTTCTTATCGATACTTGCATTGAAACAATTTTGTTCTATACTGGTGAGTAATAGAATTCGCTCTTACCAAAGATAGAGAAAGATACAGGTACCGAAACAAATGATCGACAATGCTTACTATTATTAGTTTCTTTCTTTCTTTCTTATTTATTTATTTATTTATTTTCTGCAGAATCTTTTTCCATGAAAGAAAAAAAAAAATTGAAACCTTAATTGCACAAGCATAGACATTTCCAGCTGGCAGCGGTGCACGGTCAAAGAGATTAATTCTGATTGGACAAGCTCTGAGAAAATCTCAAATAGAAGTAGTCGATCTTTTGTATCACAAATCTAAAGCTACAAAGCCTTATCTCGTTGAAGAAGATTTGAGAAGGACATACATTTGCCAAGTTAATGAGAAGCTAGCCATTTTCAATATCAGATTTAGCGAAGCAGTTGACAGGGCTATGAATATGGACAATCGGTGAAAGCCGATTATCCTGTGCTGAGTGCACAAGAATTATTGTCACTGTGGAGAGTGATGAAGAAGGAGCAGTGGATGTGAGTACATTCTGTGCAAAATACCGATAACTTGTTTCTGATAGGCCGTTATGAAATTAAAATTTCACATAGTATCTTGATAGCCTTGAGGAAAAGCGTGTACGGCGCAGATAATGTTTCCCGTAACCTACAGAATTTCTGAAGAAATTTCTTTAGAAGTTATTCTTTAGAATTCCATGGAAATCTGTCATTTATCTACGACGACAATATTAGATTGCATCATTTCAATTATATATATATATATATATATATATATATATATATATATATATATATATATATGTATGTATGTATGTATATGTATATATGTGTGTGTATAATATATATATATATATCTGTGTGTGCATATTTGTTATTGTGTCAAGTTATATGTTAAATGAATTTTACATTAAGCTAAAAGGTTATTCAATAAAGTATAAGTTTTATCAACTTTAGAAAAAAGAAACATTGCTAGTGACTTCGAAGTTTTGGCTTACTCCATGAAGATGAGCAAGTCGAAACAACGAGGTAAGTTTCAAACTTTTTCCTTGTGTAAAAGTTTATATGTACACATACATATATATATACTTATATATATATATATATATATATATATATATAATATATATATATATATATTATATATATATATATATATACACGAATACATGCATACAAATATTGTATGTTTGCTTTCAACTACGGCCGTCAATCGCAGGTGTGTATGACTAGATAGTAATATCATTCTTTTACTATTTGTTTTAGGTTTCCTTTCACCCCTCCCACACTTCACCCCTCCATAATATGTAGAAGGACAAGTGAAAAGACAGAAAGAGAGAAAGTTGGAGAGAGAGAGAAAGAGAGCATATGAAGTTGAACAGCTCCTATTTCGTTTTCGACCCTGATAAGATGAAATGTATAATGAGCGCCACCACGATTTGAACCCAGTGCACAGATACCTGGAGCTAATATCGCATTATATTGTGTCCAACGATTGAACAACTCTGCCACAGGATTGTGTATATTTTACTATACCTAAACTGTACATATACTGTCCTATACTATAGGGATATGATTATCTCTGTTGTGTGGTGGTTGAGATTTATTGTTCTTCGTCCAACATAAAGTGTGTCATTCGTGCTAACTACAGCTATTTTCTTATATATATTATACTAAAGTATGACCACTTCCTTGCTGTTTATTTTTCGTTAGCGCCATTTTTATCACACCCAGACAACTACATATCATTGATGTCGTGTTTTCTCGCATATCGCACGATTTGCTTATTTCTTTTTATGATATTCTTCTTTGAAGGCATTCTTACTTCCTTCCGAACGATATTTTGGTCAGAAGCAATCAAAGTGCATATGAAATTTCTTGATGCATTTAGTTAACATTGTTTACTTTGGTTTCTCTATCAGTCTGGACAGGCATGTCTGCAAGTGTGGCAGCCATGTCGTTTTAACTTACCGGATTTTGTGCGTGCTTATCAAATTTATTTTAAGATTTCATGTGAAAGAGTCTCCTCAAGGCTACTTATTCACTCATCTGTCGTGTGAATATATATTGTCCTAGCGATGACTGTCCGCTCGGAAATAATTTCTTTCTTTCATGTTTTTGATATGTTGCGTTTATAGCTTTTATCCTCTACATGTACGATAATATATGGGTATACATACATATATACATATGTATATATGTATGTATGTATGTAAGTATGTATGTATGTATGTATGTATATATATATATATATATATATATATATATAAATTAAATTAGAGATAAAACCACTATTAGGCAACTCCAACAGTGATAGACATAAACCAATACATAAATAACAAAAAATATATTAATATAATATATAATATATATATAAAATATAGAAATTAAAATTGAAATTATTTAATCTTTTATTTTTTTAAAAATTTGGATATTCTCCCTATTATTATTATTATTATTATTATTATTATTATATATATATATATGTGTGTGTGTTTGTGTGTGTGTGTGTGTGTGTGTGTGTGTGTGTGTGTGTGTGTGTGTGTAGCAATATTATTTTATTCACTTCGATTTACATGTTTACGTTTTTATCATCTTCAAAGTATTCTCCATAGGAAGCAATGTTCGAAGCAGTGAAGGAACACTTGCCAAGTGATGCCTGTTAACACATTCGTCGCTAGTTTCTTCCCCTCTTCCACATTTGAAAATTCCATAGCACCAGCATTTCGTCACCAGTGATGACCTTCCAAATAAGGTCCGGAACAACTACCAAATGTTTACAGTTCACGACACGATCTTCCAGGAGCAAGTGAGTTACAAATTTTATTGCAACATTTTCATTCCCAATTCTTCGCTCAAAATTCGCTGGCAAGTGCTTCAGGGCACACCAGTCATATCCAACAAATTAAGCAATTATTCGGTGATGGTCCTCCAAGATCAGTTCATGAATTTTCATAATGTTTTCTTTCGTTCGGGAGGTTGATGGTCGCCCTGAAAGAGTTTGGTCTTCAAGCGACAAGCGACCATTCCTAAAGCGTGAAAACTAGTAGTAGACTTGTGTTTTTTTTTTTATGGCACTGCATCTTTATAAGCAATTTGAAGCATGATAACTTTTCGACCGCTGTTTTCCCCAGCTGAAAACAAAATTTCACGGAAATACGCTGTTTATCTTGTTTCGCCCATCGCAAAAGTCGAGGAACAGTGGAGAAGAACTACAAAAGTAAGACACGCCACTTGGCAGTATAACTTAACGCGACAACGCCGATCGGAAGACTGATGCCTGAAAGTCGAATCAAGTGGTTTCTAGCAGCGGAAGCTTTAATTACAATGGGCTTGTCCCACAGTGAACATTTCCGTTTACTTTTGGGTACCTCCTCGTATACACACACACACACACACACACACACACACACACACACACACAACACACACACACACACACACACACACACACACACACACACACACATATATACACATATATAAATAGCACAAGTAGGCGCAGGAGCGGCTGAGTAGTAAATAGCTTGCTTACCAACCACATGGTTCCGGGTTCAGTCCCACTGCGTGGCACCTTGTGCAAATGCCCTCTCCTATAGCCTCAGGCCGACCAAAGCCTTCTGAGTAGATTTGTTAGACGGAAACTGAAAAACCCCGTCGTATATGTGTATATATATATATATATATATATATATATATATATGTGTGTGTGTGTGTGTGTGTGTGTGTGTGTGTGGTGTGTGTGTGTGTGTTTGTGTGTCAGTGTTTCTTCCACCAACATTGCTTGACAACCGATGCTGGTGTGTTTATGTCCCCGTACCTTAGCGGTTCCGCAAAAGAGACTGATAGAATAAGTACTGGGCTTACAAAGAATAAGTCCTGGGGTCGATTTGCTCGACTAAAGGCGCTGCTCCAGCATGGCCGCAGTCTATTGACTGAAACAAGTAAAAGAGTACTAGTTATAAAATTTCGAGGAGAGACAGAGTAGCATCGTATACTAAACGGTAAAGCGAGTAACCATTTCAAAGTGGCAGATGAATGATACTACTTGTTTAATTCCGGGCGTATTCTCCACTAACTGGTTTTCGGTGCAAGCTCTGCACACTTTATATTTAACAAATCGCAGCAGAGAGAGAGACTCTTCTACTCTCCAGCAGCTTAATAGCTCGAAACTGGCCGGTCCCGCGATCCTGTCAGCTACTGAAAGTAGCAGGGGTTCGCTCTCCCTGCTAGAGATATATTCTTTTCTTTTCTACTCTAGGCACAAGGCCCGAAATTTTGTGGGAGGAGCCAGTCGTTTAGTTCGACCCCAGTACGCAATTGGTGCTTAATTTATCGACCCCGAAAGGATGAAAGGCAAAGTTAACCTAGGCGGAATTGGAACTCGGAACGTAAAGACAGACGAAATAACTCTAAGCATTTTTCCCGGCGTGCTAACGTTTCTTATTTTCTATTGCCCACAATGGGCTAAACGTAGAGGGGACAAACAAGGACAGACAAATTATATCGACCCCAGTGCGTAACTGATACTTAATTTATCGACCCCGAAAGGATGAAAGGCAAAGTCGACCTCAGCGGAATATGAACTCAGAACGTAAAGACAGGCGAAATACTGCTAAGCATTTCTCCCGGCGTGCTAACGTTTCTGTCAGCTCGTTGCTTCCCTGTTAGAGATATATTGTATATAAAGGGCGCAGAGCTTGCACCGAAAACCAGCTGGCGGATATTCCGCCTGGGTTAAACTAGCAGTAACATCCATCTGCCAATTTGACGTGTCTTATCGCTTTACTGTTTATAAATATAAGCAGCTAAAATTAGATACTCTTCGTACTTTACCCATTTTACCGGGTTTGGCCATTTATACTACGTGTTCATTGTAGCTAGTTTTTCTTTCAAATTTTACTGAAATATTTCTCCAGTCCTTTGAATTCGCATATTTCTGTTGCTTTATATTTTCACTCGTTTTTATGTTGCTTTGCTTTCGAATTTCCTTTAGTTTCCTTCTGTTAAGAGTTATGATATCATTCTTGGCTCATATGAACAGATACCGCTTTTCTAGGGGACGTGTGTTCTTGTGTGTGTGTGTGCGTGTGCGTGTGTGTGTGTGTGTATGTATATTTTCAGACTTGTGTATTTTACTAACTAGTTACATGTTTCATTTCGCAAAGCCATTGTAATGTAGGGTACGTTGAAATATATGAACTGAAGAGTGAAATATGAATTATTTACTTCGTTTTCGTATCTGGTCTGTAAGGTTATTTATGCGAATTCGTGAGTTGAAGCGAATTATGTTGTGTCTGGGGAGCGTTATATTGTCTTAATGCTTTATTATCTAACGTGCTCACCGCTTCAACATCCATTGACGAGGGGAATGAGTTAGATAATAAGGCATTAAATCATGTCTTTTCCCAGACACAACATAACTTTTTACACACTCACATATTTATATATAGGTGTACAAACGCACATGTATAGTGTGTGGGGGGTTTACATCAATGAAATTTGTTCATAGGAAGTTTGTTTATTTCATATGTAGTACTCAATATATAACACAAGTGTAGATTTGGTTTTACGATAGTCTTCGGGCACTGACAGTCAAGCGAAGATCTAGATGATAATGGTGAAGACGATTTTATACGTACATACATAATTCATACATGCATATATACATACGTACGAACGTTCGTACATACATACATACATACATACGTACGTGTGTGTGTGTGTGAATATGTATAAAGGTTCAAATGGCGTTCCTGGGCCATGGGACCGTAAGGACGATTACCCGGATTCTGTAGTGTATTTATTCCCTGGTCGGGATGCCGGTCTATAGCAGGATTTTTCATTTTGTCATTTTGCCAGCTGAGTGTACCGCACCAACTTGAGATAAAGTCTTTTGCTCAGATATTCAACGGATTACCCGGTCTAGGAATTGAAATCAGAACCTTACGATCATGAGTGTGATACTCTAACCACCAAACTACGCTCTTACACACACACACACTCATGATATATATGTAGGGTACACAGATAGATACCTAGGTTTAAAAATCTTGGATTCCCTGTAATAAAGATCACGGCTTCTGAAATTGGTCTTTAAAGACATCTGCGGTGACTATAATGCTGAGATGAGCGAATGAAATCTTTGTAGAACACGAGGAGTAAATATAGTTTGCATTTATGATTCCCTGTTTTACAAGTAAACAAAATCGCTGTATTATGTAGACTGGTCGTCACACACCTATCAGTATGCCTTATCTTGTATGTGGCGTACAAAATATACGGTTTTTTTTTAAATGAACAAAGCAGAGAAACAAATTCTGACCGAAAATTCCTGGTCTTTTCGATGTCATCGCATTGCAACAAAGAACATTCTGAAATATCTCTTTTAATCCATTTTTATAATGGATGGTAGATGCTTCTTGCAAAAACTGAAGATTATTCAATAGTTGTTTCTAATTAAAGTACATTTTGAAGAAAATGTTGAAGCCATTTTGAAGGAAAGGGATTAGTCGATTTCATCGGTCTCAGTTCTTGACGAGTACTTTGTTTTAATGACCCAGAAAATATGGAAGGTAAGTTGACTTCGGCGGAATTTGAACCCAGAACATAAAACGATAAATAAGCCTGTAAGAACATATATAAAAATTACAGAATTGAAATGGAAATAAAAATAATAAAAAGATAAAATTTTAAAAAATGAAGCCTAAAATTTTAATTTCTTCCTATCCATAGCAACAGATTTTTAATGAATAAAATTAAAATTAAATTATCTTTATCGAAAAATCCGGCTCTGACCGACAAAAATCCAGATCTTCGCATGTGAAGTGAATTCAGTGTTGTTATATGATCGATGGTGTTGCTGTTATCACCTGATTCGCTGTTTCATTTATTGTAAGTGTTTTTTTTTTTTTAATTAATCTTGACATTGAAAATATTTAAAAAAATCCCCTCTCGGCATTGCATTCAGTGAGACTAAGAAAACATATCGGCAATATTCCTAAGAATATCTGAAATTTGGATTCACAGCTGCCGCTTATAACGAATTTATGCTTCTGCTTTTGTTCTGTAAAAAACAGTCATTTTGTTATTATTCAATAAAACAACCCTAAAATGCAATATCTTTTAAAGGAGATGCATTCGTTGTGATAAAACACATAAAACGATGTTCAATATTTTAATGCATTGAAAGAAAAATTGTGAATGTTCCGTTCAATGAACGTGGGGTGTTAGCATCTTATAAAATTTCCTTACTTATTGCTAAACAAAGCAAAAAGGTAAAAAAGGGAAAACCCCTATATCTTTGGAGAAGAGATTAGCGTGTTCTCTGTAAGAAAAATAACGGAAAATATTTGACAAAAAAGTGTAGTTCCGGTATTAAAGCATATTTCATTAAGTAATGGCAAAGTACAACAGTAACGATAAACCGGTAGCAAAGGATTGAAAAATATTTATTACAGAATTACAAAATAAAAAAATTAGATTTTCATGTGCATGAGTCGACATCTGGCAGTGAGAACATTGTTATAGTCTAAGAGTACGATACTAAAGTCTTGTAAGAATTATGCTATTGACCAATTTCTGTTTTGTTAACTAAAATAAACAAAAAGCAAAAGCCAAATGAAGTAAAAAAAGAACTGGTAGTTTCAACAGTTTCGACATGTCTGTATAAATAAAAATTACACCAGAATTAACAATATTACTGCTAGAGTTTGTGATGATACATTAGCGATAATAAGGTTTTCAAAGGCGGCGAGCTGGCAGAAACGGTAGCACGTCGAACGAAATGCGTAGCCGTATTTCGTCTGCCGTTACGTTCTGAGCTTAAATTCCGTCGAGGTCGACTTTGCCTTTCATCCTTTCGGGGTCGATAAATTAATTACCAGTTACGCACTGGGGTCGATATAATCGTCTTAATCCGTTTGTCTGTCTTTGTTTGTCCTCCTCTCTGCGTTTAGCCCCTCGTGAGTATCAAAGAAGCAGATAATAAGGTTTTCGGTTTTGGCAGAAGAAATTCCCAATTCATTTATAATATATTTTGCTCTGCATAGGATGCATCTCGTTGCTGAAAACTTCAATGATGAATTACATGACTATTTAAAGATGTGCATTAGAATAATTAATACAATTACACTAAAAGCCCACAAGTTTAGGCATTTTTATGAATTTGTGTAGAGAAACTGATGACAATTTTACTGATCTGATCCTTCATACTGAAATGATTATCGACAGAAAGTTACATAATCTGGTACATTAAGTCAAACGTACCCAATGAAATCACATAAGTAGTAAAATAAATAACTATATATATTTTTTATTATACTTTGACTTAAATGTAAAAAAGCTTAAGCTATTTATTGATCCAATTCTGTCAATAGTGAAATGAAGAATTTATATCATGTATCCTGTTTATATTAGTCGGACTCGTGTCTTCATCTTGATTGTTGCTTTTCGCTACGTTTTTGCTGTTGTTCACTCCAGCCTTCTTTAGGTGTCTTGTGTTAAACTCGGTTGCTATCCGAATTTTGAACCCCACCATTTATTTGATCCACGAGGGTACATTGTTTGGGTCTTTTCGGTTTGAACGGCAGTTTTTTCTAGCGGTGTCATATGAAATTGTCATCCATAATTATGACCCTAGTATCGATCTATTGCATTTCAATCTGTTTTAGGGTTAGGGTTAGGGGTGGGGGGAGGGTATCTTTTTTCTTCACAAATGTAAATAAACCCAATCTTTTTCTTAAACGAGGAACATATGCATACGGCACAGAATGTTTTTTTTACCTCAATGGACGTCAGTGATTGGTTGAAATGGCAGAAATTGAAGAAAAAAAACAAATATCTTACAAACTATAGAATTTTCTCAATAAAGCCAAGAGAAAAAGATGTTTTATAAACACATTCTATCAGTATACGAAGTTTAAAATTTTTTAGTTACCTAGAAATTATGTTAAAAACTGCCGTTCAAAGCGAAAAGATCCCATTGCTTTCATCTCTCTCTCTGCGTTTCGTGCATTTTTTTCTTCAGATAAATTTTTGTGAATTACGTTAGTGCCTTGCCTGAGATTGAAATCAGAACTTCCAGGCGGCTATACTGCATTAAACAACGTCGTCATTTACGGGCATAACATAACAGGTAACTACGTTGGTTAACGCAGTGTAGTCGCCTGGAAGTTCTGAGTTCAATCTCAGGCAAGGCACTAAGGTAATTCACGCAAAATCAACTGAAGCAAAAATGTCACAAAACGAAGAGAGCGGAATCGGGTCTATACATCTGTAAATCATTTAAAAAGTTTAGGTTCGAAATTCCGATACTACAAGTTTAACACATGACACATGAAGAAAGCTAAAACGTACAACTTCCGAAACGTAATGAAACCAACAATCAAGATGAGAACATAATATAATATCATTTAAACAATATACATATATATATATTGATAATAAACATATATATTGATTGTTGCAACAATATAAGCAATATACATGTATCTATTGATTGTTACAACATATTTAGTGATAGTATATCTATTAATAATGTGGAGGCGCAATGGCCCAGTGGTTAGGGCAGCGACTCGCGGTCGTAGGATCGCGGTTTCGATTCCCAGACCGGGCATAGTGAGTGTTTATTGAGTGATAACACCTAAAGCTCCACGAGGCTCCGGCAGGGGGTGGTGGCGATCCCTGCTGTACTCTTTCGCCACAACTTTCTCTCTTTCTTCTGTTGGCCTGCTCGCTTAGCCAGCGGGGCGGAGTCACTTGAAGGCTAAAACAATGCGAAGTGCATTGTGACCAGCGATGTGTAGCAACATCTGATTGCCTGGTCGGTCACGGTGATCACGGTGATATCTATTAATAATACGTTAAGGTAATATGTAGATATTAAGATACGATTAGCTTTTAAAGTTACACAACACAGTCCAACTTGTATGCTGATTATATATTTTAGAGGGCAGCGGTTCTGATGAGGAAACATTTATCAAATGTACAAAACGTACGGTGATGAATAGAGGAATGCAAGAACTTCGGATTGAGTTAGGTGGAGGTGAGCGACGGCACATTATAAAGGGCAGCAGAAAGCATTTTAATATGAATAGAGAGTTTACTTGAACGGGTATCAAGGGCAAGCCGCTTATTAACAAAGGTATACCACTTGTTAGAACGGCTCGCAGAAAACACCACACCATGTTTAATATATTCAGGTGCTTAAGTCACACATTTGTATGTATGTATATGTGCATGTATGTATATGTGCATGTATGTATATGTGCATGTATGTATATGTGCATGTATGTACGAACGTAGGTATTTACGCTTTACTCTTTTACTTGTTTCAGTCATTTGACTGCGGCCATGCTGGAGCACCGCCTTTAATCGAGCAAATCGACCCCGGGACTTATTCTTTGTAAGCCCAGTACTTATTCTATCGGTCTCTCTTTTGCCGAACCGCTAAGTGACGGGGACGTAAACACACCAGCATCGGTTGTCAAGCAATGCTAGGGGGACAAACACAGACACACAAACATATACACACATATATATATATAGATATATACGACAGGCTTCTTTCTGTTTCCGTCTACCAAATCCACTTACAAGGCATTGGTCGGCCCGGGGCTATAGCAGAAGACACTTGCCCAAGATGCCACGCAGTGGGACTGAACCACACAGCCACTCCTGTATTTGTGTACGAACATACGTATGTACGTACGTACGTATGTATGTAATGTGACGGCTATGTGTATCTATGTAATATCCAATCAACCAGATATCCGTCGTGAAGGCGAATATTTTAGTGATACACTAAGGAGAAAAATTGAAGCACTGATCACATTTAGGTTTTAAAGAGAATCAACAACAGTAATTTTCTTATTATGGAGACGAATATAATTAAAATTTATATGATTGACAAAAAAAAAAAAATTTCTTAACATTTCAATCACATTTGTGAGTTTTAGATTTTTGTGCTGATCGTGTAAGTACAAGATGTACAGGTAGAAGTGTATCTATAAAGTAGGCGTTAATTACAAATGCTTCGTTGAAGATGGTGTCAATTACTCAATGAAAACTATTATTTCGGTATATAATGTGTACATTTCGTAATGACAATAACAAGAATACGCACAGAATGTGGGTTTAGTTTAATTATAGAGAAAAGTTATTTACAGAAATATGATGATTAAAGCTTGGGTGTATATGAATTGTGTAATATCAATAGACTCCATTCTAAACGGTTAAAGATATTGCTGAGGTTATAAACGCAAATAACGGCTTTGCCTCAAAGCGACTTACGAAAGCATCTCTTCCTTCATGATGAAAACTATAGCCATCTCTCTCGCCCCTCCTTCTCTCTGCGTACATAGTTATACATGTATATATATATATATGTGTGTGTGTGTATATGTATATATATATATATAATATATATATATATATATATATATATATATATATATATATGATGTATGTATGTATATAATATATATATATTTCTGGCCGCCTCTTTATTCATTTTATTATTTCTATTTATCCATATATACATACACGTGTGTGTGTGTGTTTATGTATACATACATACATACATACATACATATATATATATATATAATATATATATATATATATATATAGATAGATAGATAGATAGATAGATAGATAGATAGATAGAGATATAGATATATATATATATATATGTATATGTATATGTATATCTAACTATATATCTATCTATCTATCTCTCTCTATCTCTCTCTATCTCTCTCTCTCTCTCTCTCTCTCTCTATATATATATATATATATATATATATATATGTATGTATGTATACACACCCACACACGTGTATCAATATATGGATAAATAGAAATAATAAAATAAATAAAGAGGCGGTCAGAAGGCGAGAGAGGAGCGAATATTACTTGAGTTATAATAGCTAAGTAAACGATGTAGTTTAAGAGAATGGGATTAAGAAAATCGCAACGACCAAACTATTAATACCGACATTAAAACTACATTTATTTGCATTTATCATTCCAATGCGTCTGCGTGCTATTTTAGTTAGAATAGATTTTATACTGAGGCTTCGTTACCAGAAGTCTCCTTAAATCTCAACTGTCTTTCTTGCAGAATGCAGTATCTTACTTTTCTGCAGATCGAAGATGAGTGTCTTAATTCCAACGCCATTCGCCTCTTTTGTAGAAGCTTCGTTGTGGAACCTATTATATCGATTACCACGAGAATAATTATCGTCTTTGTCTTTTGTATTCTTTTCATCATTCTGGCTAGGTGACGAGATTTTTCAGTTTAGTCAGTTTCTTTAGTATCCACTCTAGTATCATAGGGTATCGCAAAGTCTATAATCGTAATATGTTCATAATTCTTGTCCACTATAATCAAATCATGTCTTCTTGCTTCAGTAGTGTGGTCAACCATTAGGAGTAGAGGCGGAGAAACTCCACAATTACTACAATGATTGTCCCCCATGACATTCTTTGGCTCGTATTCATTCTACTTTTCAACAAATTTTATTCCATACACATCCTAAACAGGTTTTTCACTTACGCTTATGCCCGTACTTATTATCTTCATGCTAGAATACTGCTTTCACTTAAGAGCTGGTTAATACTTTAATACAACCCTGACTTCTATAAATCTTTGCTTTTATCAAATTCCTTCTCGTTCTAATGGCTTGCTCCTGATTATCGTTTCAACTTTTCTCTTTAGTTGTCTGCCGCCACAACTAAAGTTTTGCTCTTCCAAAATCCTCGGCTTGTGACATGAATTGGCCATGTTAATTCTTTTTTTTTTAGCTTCCTGTTCTGACACTCTTCCTTCTGTTCTCAATTTCTTCAACATTTTAAGTAACTTTTTTGGTTTGAAAAGACGCCGATCATATTTTTTTATCATTACGCCCGACATAGTTTTTTTCAAACTCGAGCTTGCAATGTAATGGTGTCTTTTACGCTTGGCAATCTTGTGCCTCCTTCCTTTCTTGATAGGTAGGGACCCTGTCATTATCACTTTTAGGGTGATGCACGTTTTAGATTACCAGTAGCTTTCACGCTCTATGTCCTATACTTTTACCGTGTCCATTCAAAGGAAGGAGCAGAGTATCTTAAAACTTGTAAGGACCATGTATTCACTCCTTGATAACATTGCTTACTTTGGATTTTACTCTGAGCAACTACATTCTTCTTCTCTTGAAATTTGAAGATTTTCTCTCGCATTTTCCTTTCTACTATTTCTTTCTTGTAGTAAATTTAGTTACTTGAATCCCTGATTATTTCTTAGTAATCAAGATGTCTTGTAGTAATTTTATATTTCGAAGTTCAGAATTCAGCCTTGCTTCATTAATTAACGCTGCATATTCATTTACTCCAAATCTGTGTTCCAATATATTCGTATTCGCTGAATAAGGCAGCAAGCTGGCTGAATCGCTAACACGCTGGGTAAAACGCTTACCGGCATTTTGTCCGTCTTCACGTTCTGAGTTCAAATTCTGCCGACGTCTACTTTGCCTTTTAACCTTTTCGGGGTTGATAAAATAAGTACCAGTTAAGTGTTGGGGCCGAAAGAATCGACAACCCCCACTTCCCCAAAAGTGCGAAAATTAAAATCAATATATTTGCTGAATACTATTACTGTTTGAATTAGAGAATCCAGGTTTTTACGATTTTCGTATTGAATTTGAGATCATCCTTAAAAAATAGTTGATTCATTTTCATTCCTCATTTTGGTAAATTTATATACAGGCTTGAATTTTCTCAGTATACTTGTCAGAGAAATTAACGTAATAGCAAAGAGTAATGAATAGATCAAGTCTCCCTGAAATATCCCGGAGTGAATTTTCATGTTTCTCAACGATTCATTTGCGCATGGACTTCCAAGACATTGTTTTCTTATTGACTCAAAGCGTCTTCAGGCACGTCAAGATTCAGAAGTTTGGAACATTTCCTTAAGGCTTCTAGTCTCTCCTTCAAACAGCTAAATCTGACTGTCTTACTCGTACTTACTTTTCTACCCTACTGTTAATATACTGCAGACCAGCAGTTACCTTTGACTTCTTTCTACTTCCTTTTTGCTCACTAGCAATAAATTCTCTTTTCCCTGTTAATAACTCCCAGTCTACTAGTAAGCGTGTAATATGTCTATAATTACTGACTACCACCCTTTCTTTTCTTTGTGCTACTGCTTCCACTCTCTTTTTCTTTTCATCATCCATGTTGGCTTTCCATTTTCTATACTAAAAAAAAGCATTCAGATATAGCTGTATATACTTGAGAGATTTTTATCAGAATCCTTCAACAACATGTGGTCTGAGGGCTTTCCAATTACGCATTTTCTTAAACATTTTTCACTTTCTTTTCTTTAATAGTTATAGTTTCTAGTTTTTCATCTATTTTCCATTCTACTTTTAAATTACCCAAACCACTCCGCTTACATATTTTGCTGTAGTCCTTTGCGCCAAATTTCTAACCAAGCATTCCTTACAGCTTCAGCAACTGGCAATCTTTTCTCTGATGTCCATCCACATTGTACAGCTGTTGGTGAAATTTCCTTTCATAGTTTCTGAACATCCAGTTCTGCTAGTTTTGATTTAAAACATTATGGTATTTATTTCGTTTTTACCTGGTATTACTTTTAACTTTTGATTATTTTTTTCTTTAAATACCTCTAATTATTTGTGTGTAATGATGTAGTTTCTTTGGAATCCGTTCCTGTTTTTTTTTTCCTTTACCCTATTCTTTTATATTATTGTACTATTCTTCTAAGATCTTTATTCAGCTTGGTTCTCAAGACTCTCTGTTCCCTGCATTTTCTTGATCTTAAACCCCCCAAATTTCCAAAGAAACAAGCACAGCATAGTATATGAAATCGTTTACTCTATAATAATAATAATAATAATAATAATAATAATAATAATAATAATAACAAAAATAATAATAATAATAAGATAATAATAA
This sequence comes from Octopus sinensis, assembly GCF_006345805.1. Taxonomy (NCBI): domain Eukaryota; kingdom Metazoa; phylum Mollusca; class Cephalopoda; order Octopoda; family Octopodidae; genus Octopus; species Octopus sinensis. Next base: position 10,462,498 of record NC_043012.1, read on the forward strand.
TAAGAAGAAGAATAGTAGTAATAATAATAATAATAATAATAATAATAATAATATAATAATAATAATAAGTGGGGAAGCATCATAGCCATGTGTTAAGGGGGATTCTTTGGGGTTTGAATAATTCACCTTTGGAAACATGGGTGTTTCGTTCAACATCCTTAAACAACCCTTATTCAGAGACCTTTTAAGTGGTATGGGTTACTCGACCAGGAGAAAATTCTAACTGAGCCCCACCTGCAAGGTCATGTGCTGTTTATCTTGATATGAGATCACCATGTTGCGCACATATGGTTGTGATGCATGTGCCTAGTGTACCCTTATCAGACGGGTAGTCATGATGGGTATACTGGGCTTCATATATTTTACCCCAGTGTCACTTTGATGCACTGCTCTCTCACTCAATAATAATAATAACGATGATGACTAATAATAATAATAATAATAATAACAACACACAATGAGGCATACTCAGTGTCGACTCTGCAATAACAAACTGGAGAGTAGGGACCACATTTTTGCCGGTTGCTCAGTTCTTGCTCCTACAGAATGACATCAGGCATGACCGATTGGCCAATACTTACACTGGAGCGTATGCCGTTACTATGATAACTCGCACACTAAGAAATGGTATAAATATCATCCACAGCCAGTCACTGGGAGAGAGAATTTTACCATCCTATGGGATGATTGGGATACATACAGACAGGCAAATAAATGAAAACAGACCAGACATCGTCATCAAAGAATGAGACAGAAACATGCCTGTTAATTGATATGACAGTGCCTACTAGTAGAAACATCTCGACAAAGGAATTTGAAATACGTATTTGCTACTACTAAATAGGGCCTAGATATCTCAATCTCAAACTCCTTATATTTCCACAGCTTTTCAAATTCATTTGTTGAGATGTTTCTATTAGTAGGCATTGCCATATCAACATGCATTTTTGGGAGGCATAGGTCTTTGATGACGATGTCTGGTCGGTTATCATTTATTTGCCTATCTGTATGTATCCTATAATCCCATTGGGTAGTAAGATTCTCTCCCTTAGTAATTGTCTCTGGATGGGGTTCATACCATTTTTAGGGTGCAGGATATCATAGTGACAGCATAAACTCCAGTGCAAATATTAGCCAACCCGATTCTGTAGGGACGAGGACTGAGCAACCGGATATAATGTGGTCAATACTTTCCAGTTTGTCATTGCAGAGTCTACATTTTGTGTCTACTACATTGTGTATGATATTAGCTGGACGCTCTCGAGTGAGGAGACCCTGATCTTGTACCGCTAAGATATAATAATAATAATAATAATAATAATAATAATAGTAATAATAAATGCCCTGATGCAGTGCCAGGCAGTGGCTCTCATGGCTTCTGATCTCAACTGATTGGAAGTGTTATCATGTTCGTTGTTTTGTCTTGGTATAAAAGATGGGCTGCAGCAAATATTCTGCTCAATACCACAGATTTGCTTGTCAGTTGTTTGACCCTAACCAGTTGAGCATGTTCCTTGGTGGCTGATGATATGTGCATCTCTAATCACGAACAGAAGTAGTGGGGGAGCATCATAGCCATGTGTTGTGAGGGATTCTTTGGGGTGAATAATTCACCTCTGGAAACATGGGTGTTTCGTTCAACATCCTTAAACAACCCTTATTCAGGGACTTTTTGAGCGGGATGAGTTACTCAACCAGAAGAAAATTCTAACTGGGCCCCACCTGCAAGGTCATGTGCTGTTTATGTTGATATGAGATTACCATGTCGCGCACATATGGTTGTGATGCATGTGCCTAGTGTACCCTTAGACGGGTAGTCATGAGGGATATACTGGGCTTCGTATATTTTACCCCAGCGTCACTTTGATGGCATGCACTGCTCTCTCACTCAATAATAATGATGATAATAATAATAATAATATATAATAATAATAATAATAATAATAATAATAATAATAGTAATAATAAATGCCCTGATGCAGTGCCAGGCAGTGGCTCTCATGGCTTCTGATCTCAACTGATTGGAAGTGTTATCATGTTCGTTGTTTTGTCTTGGTATAAAAGATGGGCTGCAGCAAATATTCTGCTCAATACCACAGATTTGCTTGTCAGTTGTTTGACCCTAACCAGTTGAGCATGTTCCTTGGTGGCTGATGATATGTGCATCTCTAATCACGAACAGAAGTAGTGGGGGAGCATCATAGCCATGTGTTGTGAGGGATTCTTTGGGGTTGAATAATTCACCTCTGGAAACATGGGTGTTTCGTTCAACATCCTTAAACAACCCTTATTCAGGGACTTTTTGAGCGGGATGAGTTACTCAACCAGAAGAAAATTCTAACTGGGCCCCACCTGCAAGGTCATGTGCTGTTTATGTTGATATGAGATTACCATGTCGCGCACATATGGTTGTGATGCATGTGCCTAGTGTACCCTTAGACGGGTAGTCATGAGGGATATACTGGGCTTCGTATATTTTACCCCAGCGTCACTTTGATGGCATGCACTGCTCTCTCACTCAATAATAATGATGATAATAATAATAATAATATAATAATAATAATAATAATAATAATAATAATAATGATAAAAATGATAATGATAATAATATCTGTCTGAATACTACATATGTAATATTTTAATAAACAAGTTTGCGAGTTACGGAGAGAAAGCTACTATGGAAGGCTCATGGTATAATAACTGCACAATAACTGTTTATAATATATATCATAATGATATTTAATCTCCGATTTTAAAGCGACAATTTTTAAATATACACAAATGACCCAAAATGATGAGCTAATGATATTATACTATGAGCCTTCCCTAGTAGATTTCTCTTCGTAACCCGCAAAACCTATCGGGTTTAGTTATTAAAATATTATTTATGTAGTCATATATATATATATATATATATATGGAAGCACTCCGTCGGTTACGACGACGAGGGTTACGGTTGATCCGAATCAACGGAACAGCCTGCTCGTGAAGTTAACGTGTAAGTGGCTGAGCACTCCACAGACACGTGTACCCTTAACGTAGTTCTCGGGGATATTCAGCGTGACACAGAGAGTGACAAGGCCGCCCCTTTGAAATACAGATACAACAGAAACAGGAAGAGAGAGTGAGAGAAAGTTGTGGTGAAAGAGTACAGCAGGGATCACCACCATCCCCTACCGGAGCTCGTGGAGCTTTAGATGTTTTCGCTCAATAAACACTCACAACGCCCGGTCTGGGAATCGAAACCGCAATCCTATGACCGCGAGTCCGCTGCCCTAACCACTGGGTCATTGCGACTCCACATATATATATATATAATATATATATATATAATATATATATAATATATATATGTATGTATGTATGTATGTATGTATGTATGTATAAACAGTCAGTGTGTGTCATCTCATATTTATGATCTAACCACTAATATTCCCTGTTATCTCATCAGAAGGTTTGTCATCCAATTTCAGGTGTACACCGATAGATTTATATAAGTAACAGTGATAGAACTAATATATTAAGTATATATATATGTATTATATATGTGTGTGTATGAGTGAGTGTTATATGCATGTGTGCAAGTATGTACAGCTTGATACAGGCACACACGCATACACGCACGCATGCATATATATAACTATATAAGAGTCGCAAAAATATATGTACGTCTCGACGCATAGCTCCGAGATTTCAACAATTCGCAAGAGTTTTGCAGAATGATATATTTTCGATATAAGAACTCTGTATTTCTGTAATCAATATAGCGCTTTTCTATATCTTAATTTTAAATAACATTTTTATTGTTATTCTCTGAGAATAAAACAGTTTACTATAATAAAGTTTTCACACGCAAAAACGCCCGTAATTGAATTTTCGCTATTTCAACATTTTATGCAGAATACTGGCTTTAACTGATAGCATTACTGATGTGTGGAAACCAATAAATTTTAGATTTACAAGTGTTATGTTACCCACTGATAACAGTACAACGTGGATGTATTTAATTTATACAAGTGTGTCCAATAATAACATGAATCATGTTCGAAGAAATTATATAGACTATACATATATATATTCTAATATATATTCCACAGAAAAGATCCAGAGATTCGTGGCACTGAATATACTTAGGAGTGGTCAATGATTCAAACTTAGACCCCGATGTCTTTACGTGGGATCACTTCCACAGGGTGAAGATTGGATATAAGAGAGATCAAATTTGTAAAATTGCGTCTGTATTTTAATAAATGGGTAACCAATGTTTCTCAGTGTGCGGCGTTATACTAATACATCTGTTTGTTTTGTACACCACCTGTCTTCGTCTTTTTTTTCGTAAACTCTCCCTATATATATATATATATATATATATATTATATATATATATATATATATATGTCTATATATATATATGATGTGGAGCGAAAACACCTAAAGCTCCACGAGGTTCTGGCAGGAATGGGGGGAGGTCCCTGCTGTACTCTTTCGCCACGACTTTCTCTCATTCTTTCTTCTGTTGGTCTGCTCGCTCAGCCAGCGGGATGGCGTTATTTGAAGGCTAAAACAATGCGAAGCACATTGTGACCAGCGATGTGTAGCAACATCTGATAGTCTGAGCGGTCACGTGATCACATGATATATATATATATATATATATATATATATATATATATACAACTTATAAACAAGGGCAAAGAAAAAAATTCTAATGCCTAATATGCCGAAACTAGACGATGCGTCTAGTTTATAAATTTAACCTTTAAAGGTAATTTTTAATATGCTGGCCAAATTTTCAAAAAATGTTATTCTATATTATATATATATATAGGAAAGCAGATTTGAGAATGCAGAGGTATTTTTAAAATGTATATTGACTTGACCGGTTTCACTTTTTTAAAACAAGATTTTCAAACGTAAAATGTAAAGCTTTCTATAAACTTTGTAGTTTTAAAATAATGGTTACCATAGTAGTATTAAAATACAGTTATACAGTCTTTGATAATGATAAGAAAATGTTAAGAAATATAATCTTTGACAATGATAAAAAGATATTCAGTATAAAAGGGGTCGATACAGCTTGGCACCTGTGACGTCGCGACTCATTTCTACAGCTGGGTGAACTGGAGCAACGTGAAATAAAGTGTCTTGCTCAAGAACACAACACGCAGCCCCATCCGGGATTCATACTCACTACCTCACGATCGTAAGCTCCACGCTCTAACCACTGAGCCATGCGCCTTCACTGGTCAAGTCAATAAACATCTTTAAAAGACCTTTGCATTTTCAAATTATCTTCCCTATATATTTTCACTCGTGCGATACCTTGCAAGTTTACTTTGTTTTATAGATATATATGGTAGTTTGTTCCTGTCCGGCGGTCATGAACAAGAGCGGTATGCCCTTAAGTGGCTATATAAACCGATCCTTGACGCTTCAGGGTTTTCCTTACTGTATGCACTCAAAGTGTGTGTGGGGGGTGTTTGTTCTGCGAAACCTGATTCCACCCTTTAGACAATAATTCCTAGCGGTTGAGCAGACTAAGACGGTTGCTGTGACAAACAAGTTATTGGTTTTACATTGGAGAAATCTTCTCTCGGGTGAATTGCCTCACAGGCTACAAAGCTCCACCAATCTTGGAGTTCTGGGAAAATTGCCAAAGTGTGCACCGAGGGACTTTACTCTTTACTCAAGTTTTGCATTCGGTACAATTTTGTTTATTTTAGTAGTTTTGACCGCAAGGGTCCCTCCTAGCGTGCGGTATCTATGAATAGTAGTACCCTCTATTAATATAAATAAATATTTTCAAAGTGGAAAAATTTACGCATTTTTTCTCTTACGAGGTTTTTCACGCTAACTACTGATAATTTCTTATAAAGATTTTATCCTCAATTTTAAATTTATATTTTTCACCGGAATAGTTCAATACTGAATTTTTGTTCCGAGTAAGCAATTTGGTACCGAAATGCATTGCGAATAATTCGCCATTTTCATAGATATGTAAAGATAAACATTCGTACATGCTACGACGAATTCTACGGTTGGCTGTCGGGTTTGTAATGTTATGTTTTTTCTTATATGTCTTGAGTTTGTTGCACTGATGAGCATAGAATGCATATTCTGCATTAATTGCGAAATCACAGGTGATATGTAACTAAATCCTTTTTTTAAATGACTTGCTTTGAATTTTTGCATTCGGTAAAATTTTGTTTATTTTAGTTTTGACCGCAAGGGTCCCTCCTAGCGTGCGGTATCTATGAATTGTAGTACCCTCTATTAATATATATATATATATAGAGGAGGCGCGTGGCTTATTGGTTAGGGTGTTGAACTCATGATCGTAAGGTGGTGGCTTCGATTCCTGGACCGGATGATGTGTTGTGTTCTTGAGCAAAGCACTTCATTTTCACGTTGCTCCAGTCCACTCAGCTGGCAAAACTGAGTAATCCTGCGATGGACCGGCGTCCCGTCCAGGTGGGTAATTTCTCCGCCACTGAAACCGTGAAACCGGCCCTTATGAGTCTGGCATGACTCGAGAAGGAGCATTTATATATATATATATATATATATATATATATATATATATATATATATATATCTATATATATATATTATATATATATATATACATATATATATATATATATAATTTTCCCAACATGATTGCGCTTCCTGTTAATAAGATATACAAGTATATGTATGTACGTATGCATGCGTGTACTTATGGATAGATGTACGTATGTGAGTACCTATGTGTGTATGCATTCATGTATATCCGCATGTATAATTTTTCTTTGAGTTTAATTTAAGCTTTCTTGAGAGAATTCAAACCGGTTGCTAATAAAGCAATACGACAGTTGAATTACGATAGTTTCCGGTATTTGGAAATATGAGGCTGGGTTATTGTGTTGGTTGAACTGTCGAAGCATACCCACAAGTCCATCTATTCACATAAGAATCTCACATGGAAATTTTCTGGAATGTCTCACAAATCGGTACTGTGTCACTAATACATGGGATCTGGAGAAACGGCGTCAGGTTCTTTTGCTTTTTTTCCGTGGAACCGGGTATGTATGTATGTATGTATGTATGTATGTATGTATGTATGGACGTAAATATGTATGTATGTATGTATGTATGTATGTATGTATGTATAAAACCTGATTATATTTGTCAGAATCTTCTCATTAAAACCATCCCAAGCTTATATGTTAACTCCCCTGTAAATGAAAATTTACCTTGATACTGTGTAGTTTATCTTCATACATGTGTATTCAGAGAAAGGTTTGTAAAACATTATACCAGTTGTCTCACAGTCTGCTGGGATTATCATCACGTTACTCTCTTGAACGTCCAAATCTTAATCCAGTTAGTTAGGATCATCACTTGGAAGTGCATGAAGCAGACATCTGACTGATTAAACGCATCGCCTATTGCTTATAAATCTCCCACGTATCTCCCGTTTGAGTCACCACCTGCCAATTACAAATACAAACTAATGGAGATTAATGTTATTATTTCTTTCGTTTGTACACACATAAACCAAATGTCTTTATCCGTTTATATCTATTTGTAGAGAATTCATCTATAAACGTCAAAAACTATACCCACAGTAATGAAAAATTTAATTAACGCTGCGAATCTACAATGCATTATTATAAATGCATTAAATTCTGATGGTACAAATTTGCATGTATCTAGATAATCGGCTAAAATGATTTTTAAAGGCAACATATTTAGAATGAAGAGCAGAAAACGATAAACTTAATGATTTAATTGTGTTCAAGGCATCTACATGATAGCTCTTGGAAATTGTATTTTCTATAACCTCTGCTTAGCCACTACCTTTTAAAATTAAACTGAGTAGAGAGAAACTATAATGAAGGCTGTTGGGTGGATTGTAAAAGCACAAAAAAGACCATGAAACTGCAAAAATATCTTACCATAGGCAATATATACATTTATACGAGTATACATACATATATGTGTGTGTCTGTGTTTGTGTATGTGTGTTGTTGTATTTCGAAATAGTCACATTTGCCCAATTGAACACGCACAAGTTTAACAACTACAGCAATATCTGTTTCAACACAGGATTTCACACGTAGAATCTGGAAAAACAAGTACATGCACACACACACACACGCACACCACACACACACAACACCACCACACACACACAACACACACCACACACCACACCACACACACACCACACACACGCACACGCACACACGCGCACACACACGCACACAACACACACACGCACACGCACACACACGCACACGCACACACACACACCACACACACCACACACACACACACGCACACACACGCAACACACACACACACGCACACACACCACACACAAACACACACGCACACACACACCACACACACACACCACACACGCACACCACACACACACACACACACCACACACGCACACACGCACACACACCACACACACACACCACGCACACACACACACACACACACAAACACACACACCACACACACAAACACACACACACACACATATATACATACACACATACACACACATAATATACATGTAGGTATAGCCCTTCAACTTGTGACTAGTTTGATAATTGCAAACGCACGAAACTCATTCGACTTGAGTCACTCTGTTACTTTTGATTTTTGTATATATATATGTATATATATATATATATATATATATATATATATATATATATATATATATATATATATATAAATATTCTATCTGATGATCTATAACATGAAACTCAGTGTAACATTGTATGAAATCCTTGAGCTTTAACAACTTATTAAAAATGCGTGTATTTCCGGGTGAGTGTTTGCGAGCGCGCGCGAGTGTCATATAACACTATTATATATAATATATAATAAACTTATGATAGATATAAAAACCAAAAGTCTCATGTACACGGACAGGAGTAAGATACCTGATAGCCACTGGAGATAAGCTTTAGGTATAAACAATGTCAATATTATATTGACGGTTATGTGTCTCATATACAATTCAGCTACAAGCTCTTGACGTTTACTAAAGTATATAAATAATTTTTGTCAGTTTCGAGGTGAAAAGAAATCGTAAATTGAAGAATATTTTTGTTCATAAAATGATGCCAACCTCATTTCCGAAAGCCGTGGTGAACATGAATTTTTTTTTAAATCACCGACAAAATGGAGAAAATGTCACTAATCCGAAACCCCGGCCTGCAATACTAATAATTCTATAAATACTAAAGTAATGTAACAAAGTTCTTGTAACATGGCTAAGAATTTTGCCTTCCATTTTATTGCCTCAATGCATTCCGATTTTGCTTGGAGACTTCATTACACCGCCAAGTTTACAAACTCAGAGCCATGAATTGCATAATCTGTTTATTCAGGTTGTAAATTTTTTCTCCGATTGTCTTTTGTTGTTATTTTTTTGGTTTTTTTTTCTTTTGCTCTAGGATATTTATTGCCTTCTTCACGTTAGTACTAAAGAGATGTAATATTAAATGGCCTTGTTCTTGTTTACCGTTGTAATTCTGTGTTGCTGGCAGCTCGAAACACTTTCCATTGATTCTTGTTCTTAGAGAACACTCTAGCTTATCTCTAGCAGTGTTTCTCATAGTTTTAGTGCTGTGAGGGCTATTCCACAAGAAGAATTATCCTGAGGCATATTCTATATTAAATTCGCTGCATTAAGGAGTTGAGGGTAGCAAAATAATTGCTCTAAAATTATATGGAAAAGGATGATTTTCATAGGCTAGAGTATTTCTGATCCACAAGATCCATGTTCGTCACTCGGATTGAAGAATAAAAGAAAAACATTGAAAGACTCCACGTTTCATTTTATACCTAAGTATTTGCATAAATCTCAGTTGTGATTATATCCTTTCTCTTATATTTGTAACAATTGTTTCTGATACAAACACAAGGCCAGATGATGGCGAGATTTAGTTGATGAAATCAACCACACTCCTTGATATAGGTTATCGATCCTTAGAGGATAAAAGTTAGTCACGGTAGGATTCGATCTCAAAATGCATACAGCAGACAGCAGGAAGAAATTTACATCAGAAATAATTATTTCTAATTTAGGCACAAGGCCAGCAATCTCGAAGTGAATTGTGTAGTCAAAGCTACGGAACCCAGAATTTGATTGGTGTATTTTTTAAAATATCAGTGAGGATTACATGCAAATTTAACTTAGTAAGGATTGAACTCA
>NC_043012.1:10477722-10485222 GCF_006345805.1 Octopus sinensis
TGACTCCAAGTACAAGATGGAAGGTAGTGTACCTCTATACAGTTTGTTACTACAATATTCCCTTACAAAGCTTTTGCTTGCCAGCAGGGCCAATCCCGGAATTATATGGTTACCAAGCAGGTGCCAGAAGGCACATGGTTTAGTGGTTAGGTTGTTATGTCATGATCGTAAAGCCATGATTTCTAATTCCGGCGGCGCGTTGTGTCTTTGAGTAGTGTACTTTATTTCACGCTGCGCTGCACCAGTCCATTCATCTAGTACAAATGAATGGTACCTGTATTCCAAACAGCCAGCCTTGCCACACACACATTATCACGCTGAATCTCTTAGAGAATTACGTTAATGGTACACGTGTCTGTGGTGTGCTCAGCCACTTGCATGGTATTTTCAGGAGCAGTTTATTCCATTGATCGGATCAATCGATGCAGTGCTAGAATAACTACAAACTGAATACTTATATATCTAAAAATATAAGAATTTAAACCATGAAAATGGCATTAATTTGTATAGATATGCTAGTGGGCTTGTAACTGTAGATTGTGTAAGCTTGTAGGGTTGTGTGATATCCAGAATCAATAAGTCACAGCAGGTGATTAAACTGGGGTTAATCCTCGCTTTCTGTACGTGATAATAAGGGTATTAATTACATATTGGAATCAATGTTTCACAACTTGTTGACGTCAAATAAGTCGAATATATTGTCGTTCACAGCAACCACAATAATATATAATAATGACACTCTGGTTCTTTGTTGGGTAAGACTTAAAAGACTCGGCTAGCTTTTCACCTGAGAAAATCTTAAGATATTTTGAGAAACATTTGATCATCTACTGGTTTAGAGAATGTTTTACAATATTAGACACATAGAGAATCATCTCAAAATGAAAGAAAGGAAAGGCACGCACACACACACACACCACACACACACACACACACACACTCACTAGAAAGAAATATATTGAGTTCGGTGTAGCCTGTGTAAATCGTATTGTAACTCGACATTAATGTTTACAAAACGCAAAGAACTCGTGTAATTTATATTGAATAAAGGCAGCATAGAAATAAAGCTGTAGAAGCCAAAACTAATAAATATGTAATAAATAGAAAAAAAAGGTAAGGTAGAAGAAAAGAGAAACAGAAAAATAAGGAAAAGAAAGAAAAAAAATTGTACCTTTTTACATAATCTATGGCTCCCATGCTACGGTATATACAACCGCTATGTACGCGCATTCACGCAATTTCACAGAAACTTGTGTACACGCCAACATTCATGTACGCGCTTGCGCGTATACACTCAAACACGCACACACTCATACACACGCACACACATACATACACACACATACATACACACACATACATACACACACAAACACACATATATACATATCTTTTAGTCTTTAATACTAAGAGTGATTCGACTACGGCCATATTGGAGCAAGGTTTTAGTCGAACGGATCGATTCCAGTAAGCTTGATACTTATTTTACACGGGGACGTAAATATACAAACACCGGTGGCCAAACAGTGATGGTGGACCAAAACACAAACATAAATGAGCACACGTCCATATGTACATATATACGAACAACTTCTTTCGGTTTCTGTATTCCAAATCTACTCACAATGCTTATATACATACATACACACACACACCACACACACACACACACACACACACACCACACACATATATATATATATATATATACCTTTTGTGGAGGCGCAATGGTCCGGCGGTTAGGGCAGCGGATTCGTGGTCGTAGGATCGCAGTTTCGATTCCCAGACCGGGTGTTGTGAGTGTATATTGAGCGAAAACACCTAAAGGTCCACGAATTTCCGACAGGAGATGGTGGCGATCCCTGCTGTACTATTTCGCCACTACTTTCTCACACTCTTTCTTCTGTTGGCCAGCTCGCTTAGTCAGCGGGGTGGCGTCATTTGAAGGCTAAAACAATGCGAAACGCATTGTGACCAGCGGTGTGTAGCAACATCTGAGAGCCTGGTCGGTCACGGTGATCACGGTGATATATCTGTCTTTTATGCTTCACTAGTTCCTGACATTGGGCTGTGGCCAACCTGGGTCACCATCTTGAAGTATTTAGTGGAACTAATCGTCTCCAGTTCAAATTTTTGGAGTCTGGTATTCACTCTATCGGTCTCTTTTGTCAAACCGCTATTCTACAGGAATTTAAACAGATCGATACAGCTTATCAAGTCGTGTCAGGTGCACAAGCAAGATACTCGGAAAAACTCGAAAATATATACATACACACACGTGTCTATAACAAGATTCTAACCATTTAACATCGTACCAAATTCATTCACAAGCTATTAGTTGGGTCTAGACTACAATAGTAATCCCTCGCTCTAGATTCCGCGCGGAAGGAACGAACCTAAAACCACGTGGTTTCAAAGCACATATATATTATATATTATGTTGAGAGTTTATTACCTCCAACTGACTGTTTTCTAAGCATTGAGAGACAGGTGCAAACTCATAGATGCGCGCACGCGTATGAATACACAGGTTCACATACATACATGCGTACGTACATGCATACATAAATACGAATGTATGCACTTATGTACTTATATTCAAAGATACATACATGCATGCATGCATGCATACATACATACATACATACAATACATACATACATACATACATACATACATACATACATACATCATATATATATATATATATATATATATATTATATATATATCTGTCTTTTGTGGAGGCGCAATGGCCCAGCGGTTAGGGCAGCGGATTCGTGGTCGTAGGATCGCGGTTTCGATTCCCAGACCGGGCGTTGTGAGTGTATATTGCGCGAAAACACCTAAAGCTCCACGAGTCTCCGGCAGGAGGTGGTGGCGATCCATGCTGTACTACATACCTACCTACCTACCTACATACATACATACATACATACATACATACATACATACATACATACATACATACATACATACATACATACATACATACATACATACATACATACATACATACATACATACATACATACATACATACATACATACATACATGTGTTGTGGCGGTGTATGCGCCTTTGTGTATATGCATATATACATGATGATAACCGTCTCACATTCAAACTGATTCTTCTGACTTACTTTCATACTTCCATGTGTGCGGATGTAAATTTGTTTGCTACCCATCCATCCTCGAAAGACTGTATATGGTATAAAACGGATTAAAGAACAAAATATTAGGCGCAAGAGCGAGGCTGTGTGGTAAGTAGCTTGCTTACCAACGACATGGTACCGCACTCAGACCCACTGCGAGGCCCTTAGGTGTCTTCTCCTATAGCCATGAGCCGAACAAAATCTTGTGAGTAGATTTGATAGACGGAATTTGGAAGAATCTCGTCGTATATGTGTGTGTGTGTGTGTGTGTGTGTGTGCGTGTGTGTCTGTATTTGTCCCCCACCCCCATCGCATGTCAACCGATGTTGGTATGTTTACGTCCCCGTAACGTAGCGGTTCGACAAAAGTAAACCGATAAAATAAGTACGAGGCTTACAAAGAATAAGTCCTAGGGTCTATTTCTTCGACTTAAGCATGGCCGCAGTCAAATAACTGAAACAAATAATAGAATAATAGAATAAAAGAATACGTCACTAGATATTAGTGACAAAAACTGGTGCAACATTTTTGCTACGCACTCGGCCATCATCGTAGACTCCAGTGACAAGCATTGCAAGATGACAGGGACTCTCTTTACTGTATGAATTTTCTGGTTGAAGAGCTGTTTTACTAAGGCTGTGCCGAGAATAACAGGAACCCCTTCTGTCCTTGGTAAATTTAACCCATAGATGGCACCCTGGCAGGCACTATCTTTCCGGGTCAGAAAGGACCTGGGACTGACTAATGGTAAATTAAGAGTGTCTCCACCTTCCCCACAACTCCCGAATTCCCATAATGGAACCATTGTGATGCGGTTTAATGTCATACCCATACATACACACATAAACATACATACCTACACGTACATACACGTATATATATGTGTGTGTGTGGTATATGTATATTATATATATATATATAAATACACACATGCTACTACATACATACATACTATAATATATATATATATTTATATATTATATATAATAATATATATATATAATTTATATATATATTATTTCTATATATATCTCGCAAACATATGTATGTATGATCGAAATGCGGCTGCATTCAACAAGAGGTCTGCCGAAGAGACTACTCAGCGTGACACCACGTGGTGAACAGCGAGAAGATAAGATTCTGAACCTGAAGCAATTTCATTTGTGTGTATATGAGTTTATGAGTGTGTATGTATATATAAATATGTGTATATACATATATACATACACACACACACACACACACACACACACATATATACACTTTACTCTCTCTTTTACTCTTTTACTTGTTTCAGTCATTTGACTGCGGCCATGCTGGAGCACCGCCTTTAGTCGAGCAATTCGACCCCGGGACTTATTCTTTGTAAGCCCAGTACTTATTCTATCGGTCTCTTTTGCCGAACCGCTAAGTGATGGGGACGTAAACACACCAGCATCGGTTGTCAAGCAATGCTAGGGAGACAAACACAAACACACACACACACACACACACACACACACACACACACACACACATATATATATTTATATATATAAACGACAGGCTTCTTTCAGTTTCCGTCTACCAAATCCACTCACAAGGCATTGGTCGGCCCGGGGCTATAGCAGAAGACACTTGCCCAACATGCCACGCAGTGGGACTGAACCCGGAACCATGTGGTTGGTTAGCAAGCTACTTACCACACAGCCACTCCATGCATATATAATTATGTATATGCATGTATGTATACATAGACATCTTTTACCTTATGTCTTTCATCTTTTACTGGTTTCAGTCCTGAGGCTGCGTCCATGCTGGGGCAACTTATTGGAGTATTTTTGTCAAATGCCTGGTATTTAGTCTATTATACTATCGTCACTTTTACCGATCCGATTAAGTGAACGTAAACACACCATTGCCGGTTTTCAAGCGGTGGTGCAGAACAAACACAGACACAATAGCATACACACCTGGATATATAGGATATATATATATAACGGTTTTCTTTCAGTTTCCGTCTAACACATCCACTCACAACAGCTTAGTCGGCGCATAAACATATATATATATATATATCTATGTGTATGTATATGTATATATACATTCATATATAAATATATATATGTATATATATATATGTATGTATGTATGTATAAAGTGTATAGAGTGTTAGGTGTAATGTACAGAATTGAATATTGAATATTGAGAAAAAAAGTCGTCAGAATTTGGTGAAAAAAAAATTTTTTTATTTCTTCATTATTATTGGCGCTTTCGTTCCCCTCCAGAACTTATCAAATACAATTTTAATAGAAATACACACACACACACCACCACACACACACACACATATATATATATATATATATATATATATATATATATATGTATGTATGTAGTATGTATGTATTATATATCTATGTATGTAGATAGATAGATAGATAGATAGACAGAGAGAGAGAGAGAGATGAACGGAAAATGTGTATGAGAGAGGGGCGATTGACCATCTGGGATCACCAAGCTATCAGGTTCTCTAATCAGAAAACAAAATCGTAATTTAATCAATAACGAAATATCGACTGAGACTGAAGCCTGTGATCTTGGTAAACCACCATAGCGGAAATAAGGAAATACAAAACTGATAAAATGAAAATAGACTCCCAACATTGTATATACAGCGATATAAGTATTGTAAAATAGTACAGCACCACAAATATAAAACAGTATATATATATATATATATGCATATATTTATATATATATACATACAGATATACATTCATATATTCATACACGCGTATGTGTGTGTGTGTGTGTGTGTGTGTTTGTGTGTGTGTGTGTGTGTGTGTGTGTGTGTGTGTGTGCGCGTGTGTGTGCAGACTATAGGCAACCCATAAAAATGTCCGCGGGATGTAACTTACTGAAATACAGACGTACACACAGACTTCCCCTCTCTTGTCATGTTCTCTCTCTCTCTCTCTCTCTCTCTCTCTCTCTCTCTCTCTTCCCGTCTCTCAATCCATCTCTATATCTTTCTTTGTATCTGTCCCTCTGACAGTCACTCTCTCTTTTGTCTCTCTTTCTGTCTCTCTCCCTTCCCCCCTCTCTCTCTCTCTCTATCCATCAATCTATTTATATGTCTATCTATCGCTCCCCGGGAAAAGAAACACGGAGAGAGTGTGATAGAGTGCAGAAAGTATTTTAATACATTTGGTGAAGGCTTTTGTAGTCGTTTCTTTTAAAACATCCGAATTGCAGAGTAAAATTATTTTCTTTTACAAAGTAAATATGGAAATGTATATATGTTTATCTGCTTCTGTTTCAGTGTGTGTATGTGTGCAAGTGTGCATGTGAGTTTACATGTAATATTCTCTGTATTTGATCCATGTGCACACAAGAACACACAAACACACACACACACACACACACAAATAAATACAAATATTTAACACACACACATATATATTCATATATATATATATATGCATAATATACATATGTATATACCTATATATATTATATATATATATATATATATATATATATATATATAATATATGTATATATATATATATATGCATGTATATACGTTATACATGTGTGTGTATACGTACATTCACATGTACAGACATGCATTTATTGAAATATATGCATAATAGTGCACAATATAGCATATACATACATGGGTATTATGTATCTGTGCGTATGTATATATATATATATATATATATTATATTATATACACACACTCACAACACACGTCACACACACGCTCGCACACACACACAACACACACACCCACACACACACACACACACACATATATATATATATATATATCTATATACTATCTCTGCTTACACCTATACATAATATGTAACGTGTATATGGGATACCCCAAAATATTTGTGTGTTTGTATTATATATGTTATAGTTATATATATATATATATATATATATATACTTACATATATATATATGTGTGTGTATATATGTATGTATGTATGTATATATGTATGTATGTATGTATGTATGTATGTATGTATGTATGTATGTATGTATGTATGTATGTGCATGCGTGTATGTGTGTAAAACGTTCATGCGAAATAACAGCATTGAAAGAAATCGTTCCGTGCACTCACCTGTGAATTTAAACGTCCGCCGCTAAAGCCTCACTTTGTAAAATACCATGTACGCGAGCGTAGAGAGCAATACGCATGTGTATGTGTATATGTCAATATATGTAAACAAAGATATAAATATGTGTGTGTGTTGTGTGTATGCCTCTGTATGTGTGCATACGTGTTGCTGAGCATATTTCATGTAAGTCTTTATTGTTGATGGTGTTTGTATGTATGCAATAACA